>NW_006399867.1:7166296-7189074 GCF_000299155.1 Elephantulus edwardii | reverse complement strand
CTGTCATGACAATAATACCTAATAACATCTCCCTTTTAAACAGTTTTCTCCCTCATCTGTTTCAAAGCAGTATACATTATTTACCACATCTTTCTGGGTTTCCATTCATTCTTACATCTTTGCTTTTTTGTTTGTTTTATATTTAACATTTTACAGCAGATTTTCCCTAAATAAATTTTAAACAGATTTATTATTGATTTCCCAACTGCTAATTCTGTGATTTTTTTTTGTCAATTCAGTGAATCCAGCTTGAAACCCAGGTAATGTCCTACTGATGTACTGCTACAATCATTGTTTCATTATCTTCAACAAGATTTTACTTTCAATGCGCCGCCGAGAAGATATCTCCGATGTCGCCGCTCTTCAGTTTGCCTGAAGCGCGGACACGGTTTACAAAGTCTACCAGAGAAGCCTTGAACAATAAAAATACCAAACCATTGTTAAGTACCTTTAGCCAGTTACCTGGAAATGAAAATGAAAAAAAGTGCACTCTTGATCAAGCTTTCAGAGGTGTTCTAGAAGAAGAAATTATGCTAAAGCTTTATGTGGATGATAAAGAAACTTTGCCTAAGAAGTTGGGTATTGGATACTTAACGAAGGAAGCAACCATGAAGACTTTCTGAAATGATAAACCATTCATCGTGTGAAAACGTTTTAGCTATTATTTCACTTGCTATTGGGGGAGTAACTGAAGGTATTTGTACCGCATCCACACCTTTTGTGTTGTTGGGAGATGTGTTGGATTGTCTTCTTTGGATCAATGTGACACAATATTCACTTTTGTGGAAAAAATGTTGCTACTTGGAAATCAAATACTTTCTATTCTGCGGGAAACAATGTGACACAGTATTCACTTTTGTGGAAAAAATGTTGCTACTTGGAAATCAAATACTTTCTATTCTGCGGGGAAAAAATTATTTACTACGTATGTGCAATGATCTCCTCAGAAGATTATCCAAATCTCAGAATACAGTCTTCTGTGGGCGAATTCAACTCTTTTTGGCCAGACTTTTCCCTTTATCTGAAAAATCAGGTCTTAACTTGCAAAGTCAGTTTAATCTGGAAAATGTCACTGTTTTCAATACCAGTGAGCAGGAGAGCACTCTGGGTCAGAAGCATACTGAGGATAGAGAAGAGGGAATGGACGTAGAAGAAGGGAAGATGGGAGATGAAGAAGCTCCAACAACTTGCTCCGTTCCAATTGATTACAACTTGTATCGAAAATTCTGGTCACTTCAGGATTACTTTAGGAACCTTGTGCAATGCTATGAGAAGGTTTCATGGAAAACTTTTCTCAAGTATTCTGAAGAAGTTCTAGCTGTTTTTAAAAGTTACAAATTAGATGATACTCAGGCCTCAAGGGAAAAAATGGAAGAATTAAAAACTGGAGGAGAGCATGTCATTTTGCAAAATTTTTAACAAGTGAAAAGCTGATGGATTTACAGCTGAGTGACAGTAACTTTCATCGACACATCCTGTTGCAGTATCTCATTTTATTCCAATATCTCAAGGGACAGGTCAAATTCAAAAGGTCAAACTATGTCTTAACTGATGAGCAGTCACTTTGGATTGAAGAGACTACAAAATCAGTCTACCAACTACTATCTGAAAACCCTCCCGATGGAGAAAGATTTTCAAAGATGGTAGAGCACATATTAAACACTGAAGAAAACTGGAATTCATGGAAAAATGAAGGTTGCCCCAGTTTTGTGAAAGAAAGAACATCTGATTCCAAGCCTACACATGTTGTACGGAAGAGAGCAGCACCAGAGGACTTCCTGGGGAAAGGACCCAACAAAAAAATTCTGATGGGAAATGAGGAGCTAACAAGGCTTTGGAATCTCTGTCCTGATAATATGGAAGCATGTAAATCAGAAACAAGGGAATACATGCCAACTCTGGAGGAGTTCTTTGAAGAGGCCATTGAACAGGCAGATCCTGAAAACATGGTTGAAAGTGAATATAAGGTTGTGAACAATTCAAATTATGGTTGGCAAGCCCTGAGACTCTTAGCCCGGAGAAGCCCTCACTTCTTCCAGCCAACCAACGAGCAGTTTAGAAGTTTGCCAGAGTATCTTGAAAACATGGTAAGAAAGCTTGCCAAGGAATTACCACCTCCCTCTGAAGAAATAAAAACAGGTGAAGATGAAGATGAAGAAGATAATGATGCTTTACTGAAGGAAAATGAAAGTCCTGATGTTCGGCGAGATAAACCCGTAACTGGGGAGCAGATAGAAGTATTTGCCAACAAGTTGGGTGAACAGTGGAAAGTTCTGGCTCCCTACTTGGAAATGAAAGACTCTGAAATACAGCAGATTGAGGGTGACAGTGAAGACATGAAGCTGAGAGCTAAGCAGCTCCTAGTTGCCTGGCAAGATCAAGAGGGAATCCACGCAACACCAGAGAATCTCATTAGTTCATTAAATAAGTCTGGATTAAGTGACCTTGCAGAAAGTCTAACTAATGACAATGATGAGACAAATAGTTAGCTTATTTCTTTTTCTTTTCTTTTTTTTATTAAAACTGTGATAAGATTTTGTTACCAAGCAGCATTTGATAAGAGGTCCGCTGGTTTTGGTAAACAATAAACATTTTTATAACAGTTAAAAAATTTTTTTACTTTCAAGTCATTTTAATAATATTTTTTAATAATTTTCACACTCTATTGGGTAGCCTAGTTTTGGAATGGGTAAATATGTAGTTGGCCAGATAGCCGTCTTCCAAATTTCTTGGCACAGATAAGTGGGTATTTCCAGTCTGACACTTTTAGAACCAGTGATTTACAGCCTCGGTTCTGACTTATGGCAAACTCCCCATTGGGTTTTCAAGCCTGTAAATCATTACAGGAGGAGACTGCCTATCTTTCTCCTGTGGAGCATGGTGGCTTCAAACTGGCAGCCTTTTTGTCCGCTTTCCAACACATTACTCATTGCACCTTCAAGGTCCTTTACACTGGCACTTAGGAACTAGACACATTACCTTGGAGGCAAGGATTTTGAAGCTCTGTCTCACATACTTTGGGCACGTTGTTGGAGATGGGGAGGACCAGTCCTTGAAGAAGGACATCATGCTTGAAGGGTAGATGGTCAGCGCAGGAGAGACAGACCCTGGAGGAGATGGATTGACACAGTGAGTGTGGCAATGGCTCAGGTGTGTCAGAGAGAGCGAGGTTGGCTCAGGATAAGGCAGCATTCAGATAGCCATTGTTGATAGAGTTACTATGAGTTGTAATCAACTTAATAGCCTTAAGAACAATGACAGCTTCTCCTGAGTTCTGGTGGCCTAGTGGTAAGGAGTTGAGCTTTCAACCCAGAGGCATATAGTTCGAATCCACCAGCTGGGAGAAAGATGGACAATCTCTTTCTGTGCCATTTATTGCCTCTAAAAACCCTCTGGAGGAATCACCAGAGTTAGTTCCGACGTGACGGCACATAACACACATGATAGAACATAATGTCTCGTGTGTTGGCCAAGGATATTGGAGCCAGAAAAAGAAAGAAATCAGTGCTAGAAGAAATACATCCAGAGTGCTCCTTAGAAGCAAGGGCTTTGATCACTTGCTATGCATCAGAAAGCTGGACAATGACTAGGGAGGATAGAAGGAGAATTGATGCCTTTGAGCTGTGGTTCTGGAGAAGAGTATTGAACATACAACGGACTGCTAGTTCATCCTGGAGAGGGTGAAGCCAGGCTGCTCCTTGGAGGTAAGGATTCTGAAGCTTAGTCTGGACATACTTTGGACATGTTGCAGGGAGGGACCAGTCCTTGGAGAGGGACATCATGCTTGGGAGGATGGAGGGACAGCGCAGGAGAGGAAGGCCCTCTATGAGGTGGATTGATTCAGTGACTGGGGTAATGGGGTAGGTGTGTTGGAGATAATAAGATTGGCACAGGATAGAGCAGGGTTTAGGGCTGTGGTACATATAGGATCACTATGAGTCACAGGTGATTCGACAGCACATAACAGCAACAACAACTCCATATAGGATACTTTGCTACTGAAACCAATCAATGGCTCCTGTACACATTGTTCACCTCCTCCTCCTTTAAGTACTTGGGATCATGCAAATAATGATCTCATCAAAAGATGCTCATATTCCTTTGATCAGTAAACAAGAAATTATGTGATGTTCAATGTCTCCTTTTTGGCTTTGGCTGCCAGAAAGCTTGGAGCTAAATTTCATTCTGTGATCAGAAATAAAATTAATCTAGGTTTCATCTTCCTTTACCGGAGCTCTAGTGACCTGGAGATAAGGAATTGTGCTGCCAACCCAAAGGTACTTGGTTCAAATCCACCAGCTGTTCTGAAAAAGAAAAGTGGACAGTCTCTAGTGCGACTCACAGTCTCCAAAAACCTGCTGGAGGGTCAGCCATGAGTTCTGACTCGAGAGCATATAAGAAACAACAGCTTTGCTTTAATGCAATTTGTATTTTAAAATTTCTATTCTATTGATGTGATTGCTCATGTTGCATTTTTTTTAAGTCATCATGAATCCAAGTGCTTGAAAAGTAATTCCACTGTCATGAAGTGAATGCCAGCTCACAGGGAGCTTCCGCCGGGTTTTGCCCCTCAGTCAATACCCAGCTCATGGTGACCCCAAGGACTGTCGAGTACGGCTGAGCTGCACAGGGATAACTTGGCTGTAATCTTTCCAGAAGTGGGTCACCAGGTCTTCCTTGCATGGTGTGAACTTCCCACCTTTAGGCTACCAGCCAATCACGAACTGCTAACACTATCCAGTGACCTTAAATGAATTTGAGTAAAGGGAAAAGAAAAGTACAGCAAGGTTTCAAGAGGACGTTGTCAATTGTAATTAATGTTATGCAGAAGAAATACCATTATATGTAGGAGAAAGATGGGCAGTCTCCTCCCAAGAGATTTACTACTGCCTCTGAAAACCTGCTGGAGGCTCGGTGATGAGTCCTTCCTTGGCCATACCTAACGATAACAACAAACAACAATCCATGCTATAAAATGAAATGTCTACGAGTGACTGAATGATGATAATTTTTTTAAGTGCGTTTTATACCCAGTACTCAAATTTTTACATTTTTAAACAGAGACAAAAGGCATCAAGATGCCAGAGACTACATTTCAAAGCAGAATTTATTCCAATAAAGGAATTCCAATTTGAGAGAAGAGGCAGGGCCACCTCCCACCCCCCCAACTCCCCAGCTGATGGCTCAGAGGTAGAAGCCAACTCTGAGTCCTCAGGCCCCTCCTCCAGGCAGACACTTGACCTTCTGGAGAGTCCACCCTCTGAGAAACAGATGCTGCCACGTTTTCCCAGGCCAGAAGGGATTTCCTGTTTATCTTTCCCGATCAAGCGTCCACATACACAAGATGTGAATCGTTGCAGAGGCCAAATGACAGGAGCTATTTCTGTAAGCCAGTGAGATGTTAAACATGCAGAGGGTGGAGGGGGAGAAAATTTACATTTAAATTAAATTTCAGTCCTGTTCGTCTTGTCTGGGGTCTCCAGAAAGAGCAACAGTGTGAGAGAGAAAAGGGGCGGGGGTGTGTCCAAATGCCCTCAAACCCTCTCCGGCTTCAGTTAGAGGTTCCACAGGTTTCCGTTCCTGGGTCTTAGGAATGATCAGTGCTCTCAGCTGCTGCTAAATGAAAGCCTGGATGTTTTAGTCCACTCAGAGGTGCCTCAGAAGTCAGGCCTGGTGATCTGCTATGGAAATCCTGGGCTTTGAAAATCCTCACACACTTGAGTCATTCATTCATAACTACAAGTACAGTATCAAGTTAATCAGTGGGGCCTGGTAAAATGATAATCTATATTACAGAAAAAGATATAAGCCCTAAAGGGCAAAGACACGGGGAAGAATCAGAGTATCCTTGATAGCTGACCATACACCAGGGTTTCGCCCCATCAGGCATTTGGGGCTAAGGAGCAAAGATGTCAACTTAAAGACTAGGGTGTGCCTGATTCAAGCCGTGGAATTTTCATTTGCTTCCTATGCATCTGAAAGTTGGACAATGAATAAGACAGACCGGGGGGAGACTGAGAAAGATGGGATCAATAAAGTACACTGCATTGAAACACATGAGGGATGTTGTTGTTGTTGTTGTTGTTGTTTAGTGCCAGTCGATTTGCAGGTGACTCATAGCGACCCTATGAAGGAGAGTCCTCGATGCTTGGTTGCCTTTCATCCTGTCTCCAGATGAGGGATAAACTGTTTAAAAGGGAAATGTGATTAGGTATTTTTGTCATGACAGGAGTCCAGAGTGAAGGCTGCAGAGTGGAGTGGACCTGGGGGGAAGGATTGTAAAACAATGAAAGAATTTTTCTTTTCCTTTTCCAAGAGGGTAGTGGAGAGGGTTGGGAGGGGAGAAAAGTGCAACAATGGATGAATAAAAAAAGAAAAAGAAAGAAAAAAAAGAGCAACTCAATCTGTCTTGGAGGAAGTGCAACCAGGGTCCTCCTCAGAGACAAGGATGACGAAACCTAATCTCACATACTTTGGGCCAGGCCTTGGGAAAAGCTACTCTGTGGGAAAGGTGAAGGGGTGAAAGAGAGGAAGCCCCTCAAGGAGAAGAATTGACACAGTGTCCGCAGCAATGAGCTTGAGAATGACTGTGAACAGACAGGCAGAAGACAAGGTTCAGATCTGGAGTTCATGGGGTCACTGTGAGTCGTAGCTGACTGGACGGCACCTAACAACAACAACAACAACAACAACGTGCTCTGTTGTGAGGTCCCGACCGGACATTGTATGGTGTTTAACAGCATCCCTGGTGTCCACACACCAGATGCCAGTAGCAGCCCTCCACCCTAGCTGTGACCATAAAAATGTCTCCAGACACTGCCAAATGTCCCCTGGGGGCAAAATCACTCCCAGTGTGGAGAACCAACAATGACCTCCCAAACACCCAACAGAAAATGTATGTATGCAAGAAAAAGACAATAGCAAGAATACCCCAAAGTGGAAAATACCCAATGAGTGGAAAGGATAGACTGAGTCATAACTGACGTAGGATTGGGTCCAGAGGATTAAGTAAGCTTCCACATAAAGAATTAAGTTGGCCGATGGGCATTTTTTTGGTTTTTGTTTCTGTACCAACAGGTGCCTAGCCCCACATACCTTTCCCAAATCCTGTTTTTCTCCTGAAAAAATGTCAACCAATTTTCTGGAGAATTCATAGAAATCCTGCTCACAACTCAAGCCAAACTATTTAAAACAAACTGACTTTCTAGGGGAAGATTTGAACCAGAGGAAACTGTTATTCTTTTCATAAAATATTGCCAGTAGTGTTATTGTAATGGCTACATGTAAATCTGACAAAATAAGACCCTTGATTCATATTTCTCCTATATGTGCAAAGTAAAAAAAATAATTTCCATAGTCTAATAAGTAACAGAGCACGGTTTAGGGCTGTTGTACATAGGGTCGCTATGAGTCGCAAACGACTTGACGGCACATAACAACAACAACAATAAGTAACAACATCAAGACGACAAAGATTCTCACCACTAGGCTGATTTGAAGAATCATAATAGACAGGGAAGAGATTGAAATTGTTTACAGCTTTAGTTTGCTCGGCTCCACAGTCAACACTCTTGGTACCAGCAGCTAGGAAATAAAAAGATGAATTGCACTGGGAAAATCTTCTGTCAGGGACCTCTCCAGAGTACTGAAGAGCAATGATGTCCATCTGGAGACTAAGGTGCACCTGATCCGGGTCATGGTCTTTGCAATTACTTGCTATGCATCAGAAAGCTGGGCAATGACTAGGGATGATAGAAGGAGACTTGATGCCTTTGAGCTGTAGTGCTGGAGAAGAGTGTTGAATATACCATGGTGATTGTTATTGAACAAACAGATGTGTCCTAGAGAGGGTAAAACCAGGGAGGGTGCTCCTTGGAGACAAGGATTCTGAAGCTTTATCTGACATACTTTGGGCATATTGTGAGGCGGGACCAGTCCTGAAATGTTATGTTTCTTAGCATAGAAGCTTCTGTGGCAGAGCCCACGTTGAAGGATTTGTTATTGTTAGGTGCCATTGAGTTGAGTACAACTCATAACAACCCTAGGAACAATTAATCTGAACCCCGTCCAATCCTATGCCATCTTCATACTTACTGACCCACTAGAGTCCATAGCTGCATGCCAATTCAGTTATCATAGTCCCACTTATGTGAACCCATTTCTTAGAATCCCCCAAATTGTTTTATGAACATGAAGGCCCTGGCCACTTAAATCCCTTTATAATCTTATGGAAATAGGGATTTAACTCCAGGAGGTGCTGAGATGTGTGTTGCCTTTTGCCCCTTTCAGAGCTTTTTAATAACTGCTTTGCTTGTATGAAAAGTACTGGTCTCCACTTGGTCATCATCATCCCAGCTAGTGGGAGGAAAGAACCTGTCCCTTTGCAAGGCTGAGCGTCTTCTCTGCAACGATAATCACATCATGCTGCAAACCACAGTGAGGTCAAACAAAGATTACTGCACCACACCCTTCAGGTAAATCGTGCTGAGCAAAAGAATTCAGTTATGCGCACCAACAAGAGCCCCTGTATTTAAAGAAACAAGCATTCCAATGCCTTTGATGTCAGAAGTCAGCATAATAGCTCTGGTGGTGTAGTTCACCAGAAGTTGAGAGCTGTTAACCCAAAGCCCAAACTTGCTTCTCTGGTGGTTCAAATCCATCAGAAAGTCTGCGGGAGAAAGACAGACAATCTCTCTCCCTCGCAATTTCCAGCCTCAGAAACCTTCTGGAGTGTCAGCTAGGAGTCAGCTCTGACACAACAGCACATAACAACGATAACATGGATGCAACCGGAAACACATTATTCTGTTTATCTAAATCATGGAGTTAAAGAGCATCCCCTTAACCCGCATCTTTCACCCCTTGGCTTCCTCATCCCGAAGGTCTCACTTCCATGAGTGACTGATCCTCAGTCTCAGTTTCTGAGCATGCTTGGGATGGGAGAGGGACCTTTAGATACTCCCAATGAAGACAGATCAACAGGCACCACAACAGATGGAGAAAAGATTTAAATTAGTCAGGAAATCAGGAAATGTATTGCATTGGCAAAGTTTGCTGTCAGGGACCGCCCTAAAGTCCTGAAGAGCAATGATGTCACTTTAAAGACTAAGGTGTATGTTAGTCAAGCCATGGTCTTTCTAAGCACCTGCAATGCATCTGAGAGCGGGACAATATATAAAGATGACAGGAGAAGAATCAAGGCCTTTGAGTTGGGGTCTTGGAGAAGAGTATTGAATATCTCATGGACTGCCAAAAGAACAAACAGATTTGTCTTGGAGAACATGCAGCCAGCGTGGGCTCCTTAGAGGCAAGAACGGCGAAACTTTGTCTCACATGCTTTGGACATGTTGTCAGGAGGAGCCAGTCCTTGGAAAGGGACATCACGCTTGGAAAGGTAAAGGTTCGGCAAAAGAGAACAAACCCTCGGCAAGATGAACGGACTCAGTGACTGCAGCAAAGGGCGTCATAGATTGTGAGGCTGGCACAGGATAGGACAGGGTTCAGATTTGTTGTTCATAGGGATGCTAGGAGTCAACTGTGACTTGATGACTCCTAACAACAACAACGGTGGAGATGGGCAGCGGAAGGACCCGCCCGTGGTCTGGCCTCCAGTGGGAACACGGACAGTGCTTCCTGATTTAGTTTAGGAGCCAACCTTAAGACAGGGCTTGGGATGTAAATTCCAAGTGATCCTGGAATTGCAAGGAAGCATTGCAAGAGGAAGAAATGCAGATCAGAGACAGGGAAGCAGCCACGAATGGTGTATTACCAGCCATGTTGCTACTGTACGCCCCTGCGATCAAGCCCAGGGAACTCTGGGAGCCTGAGTACAAAGCTGGCGTCTCGGCAAAGAGCCACGGGGGACGCAGGGAGCTGGGGAACATCCTCACTACCTCCCTTGACTAAGGGCTGCCCCCAAGGTGAGCACTTCCCCCGCAGCACCCCTCGCGTGTCCCGCATGTGGGTGGTCTGTCCTGGCTGCAGATGTTGAGGAGGTGAGAGGGTAGCATGGCCACACAAGGAACCTGGCTGGATTTGTCCCTACGAAACAGGGCACGTCCAGGTCCACCCTGTGTGCTGTCTTCATCAAGAATGACACAGAGGGAGCTCAGGGGGCCATACGGCAAGAAGCTGTGCTGCAATCCCAAAGGTGCACGGTTCGAATCCACCAGATGCTCCACTGGAGAAGGAGGGGCAATCACTTCCTGTGCCAGTCAGATCTGATTCAACAGCACACAGAAAGGGGGGGGGGAAGACTAGACACAGAGGAAGAAGTGAGGTGAGTGGCTTTGTAATGACAGATGTAGATAAGGAGCCTCTTGTGATGACAGATGTGTTCGTTGCAAGGTGATTATTCTGACTCCTGGTGACCCCCATGTGAACAGAGCTGGCCCACATGGTTTTCGAGACTGTGACCTTTTAGAAGCACACCATTTAAGATTCCCTGGAGTGGGGGACACTAGCCTAGGAAAAGTGCAGGGCGGAGGGGGGAAATCACGTCTCCCCATTTCCTGTGGGCTGGGGCCTGATACCCACTCACATGCCAATCTGAGGCCCAACCCAACCAGGACTGATAGACAGCCAGATTGACCAATGGGGAAAGCCTGGTGGGAGGAAGCCAAGGATGGCTCCTGGAGTTGGAACCTGCTCGTACCTGACGGCCTAGGGCATTTCCAAGTAAATTGCAGGGGAGAAGATTGCTCATCTTTCTCCGATGGAGTCACTGGTGGATTCGAACCACAGGAGAGATGCTGCCTTTGGGTTAGCACCGCAACTCTCTACAGACTACGCTACCAGAGCTCTCCTTACCTAGGAAGCTACTTAACTGAAGGGATTGAAGGCAGCAGCATCTTTCATAAGATGCAAAGGAGAGCAAAGAAACCCCCGCCCCAGGTCCAGGAGAACTGCAGGGCGCCCCCTCTGGACCACACACACACACACACTCTCACACCCTGAAACTCCCGCTAACCTCTGAGCAGCAATGTTTTCTCTTCTGGCTTGGACCATTCATCAAAAAAAAATCAAAATTGCTTCCTGATGCTGCTAATGCAATAGCAGTGGCTCTCATTGCTAAGACTCGTATCCTTTTGCTAAGAAAGGCACATTCACTAACTCATCTAATCCTTCAAACTCACCCCCATCCAGAAAGCCTGATAAAGAAGCTCCATTATTGCTCTGGTTGCTCATAAGCTTAGAGCAAGCGTGTCAGCAGCTCAGGTACCCACAGGGCAGGCCAGTAAATACCAGGATGTTGTTATGTGCTGTAGTGTCAGAACCGACCCATAGCTGACCCTCCTGTAGATCCTCAAAGGTAGTAAATCTCACAGGAGGGGATTGCCCATCTTTCTCCCAGAGAGTGGGTTGGAACCATATGCCTTTGGGTTGGCAGAGAAGCTGCTTACCATGGTGGATGGATATATTGTTGTTGTTGTTGTTGTATAAAGTTGAGTAGAACCAACCCATACCTAACCCACTAGTGGGTTTTTAGAGGCAGTTAATTGCATGGGACGAGATTGCCCATCCTTCTCCTACAGAGCAGCTGGTGGATTTGAACCACATGCCTTTGGGATTGCAGTACAGCTTCTGAGGATTAATAAGGATTTCCTGGACTTGAGAATCCCAGGATGTTGCCAACTGTTCACATGCTCAGCTGCTAACACAGGCTACAGACTGGAGTCCATGTGGCAGGGTAGTGGCACCTCGGGAGAAAGGCCTGGAGATCAAGTTCCAAATGACTAGCCACCAAGGAAAACCGTCAGGAGCAACAGTTCTGCTCTGACATGCACAGAACTGCCATGCAGTTGATGACAGCTGAGGAGCTGAGGTGGCGCAGTCTGTAGGGCTGATGCAAAGGCTGTGCTTTTCTGCTGATTCAAATCCACCAGCAGGATCAAGGAAGAAAGATGGGCAATCTTCCCTTTGTGACTTTATAGGCTGCAAAACTCAGTGGAGGGTCAGCTATGAATTGGTTCCAACTCAAGAGCAATGAATTTTGATGGCAACTGGTTAGTGTTTTTTATAGGAATATGGGTCCGAGCCAAGCCTGTGTGATGTCTTTACAAAGCAGAAGAGACACAGGGGAAGACGAGAAGGCAGAAGCCACAGGATGACTGAGTTAGAGATGGAACTGTGATGTGACTTCAAGCCAAGAGCTGTTAAAAACAGGAAAGCATCATCACCAGGCATTTTTTTTCCTTCAAAAACACAGCCCTTAGAATGGGACTGACATCAGGGTTGGAGTAAGACTGAAAAAGAGTGGCTAAATTATACTGCATTGAAAGAGATGAGGGAGAGAACTGTTTAAAGGCTGTATATGATTGGGTATTATGGTCATGACAGGAGTCCAGAATGAAGGCTGCATAGTGGAGTGGACTTGGGGAGAGGGACTGTATACCAATAAAAGAATTTTTCTTTTACTTTTCAAAGAGAAGAGTGAACTGGGGGGTGGGGCAAGGAGAAAAATGCAACAATGAATGAATAGAAATTCAAAGTCTCTGTAAATGTTCATTAAAAGAAAAACATTTGGTGTAGAAAAAAAAATTTACAAAAACAACGCCACCAAAACGCAACCCTGCTGACACCCTGCATTGAACTTGTACGTAGGTACAAACACAGGCCTGATGGTACCTGACAACTGGGCGCCCAGGACGCTTGAAGAACCCCTACTGAGTAAGGTGTCAGGGGTGCCTTGACATCATCATCACTGTCACTCGGCATGTCCCTCCACGGGTCTTAGTCGTGCACAGGGCCCATCTCCAGGCCAAGTCTGTTCTAGGAGGCTGATGACAAGATTCCAACTTAGAAGTCCGCTTCCTGCCATTGTTCCCAATGTCTCTGTCTCAAGACAGAGAGAGATGATGTCATGGGAACTGACACCTTTGTCCTAGCGGGAAGGGCAAGGGCGCTGTGTGCAAGGGCTTTCTTAGAAGAGCCTCTCTCACGCCTGAAGGCTCATGGGGCAGCTTTGGCCCGAAGCTCTGTTGCGTTGTTAGTTGTCCTTGAGCCAATTCTGATTCACGACGAGCACATACGCACAACGTAGAACTGTGCTCCACACGGTTCCCAGTTACTGTAGAAAATGGGCAGCGTTGCACAGAATGGGAGCTGCAGAACATGTAACTGTGCTCGGGAAGAGCTGGCAGAGCATGAGGATCAAGAAGCAGAGGCTCAAACAAAACAGCAGGAAACCGTGTCGTGTGAAATCACGAGAGATGTGTGTCGGGGTTGCATCCCTTTGGCTGTTCAAAAGCAGATCAGCAGGCCTGTCTTCAAAGGCACCCCCAGGTATGCTCAATGTGCCAGTCTTTTCAGCTTACAGATGAGCATCTGACTAGTAGCTTGACTCTTGGCACTCAAGGGGCATCCACCACCCCAACCTGTCTCCCAAACCAACAGCTCCAGGAAGGTGACTCTATTGTGATCCCACCTTAAGAACCCCTGCCCCTGCACACCCATGTGTATCGAGGCTTTGTTCACAATAGCAAAGAGCTAGAAACAACTCAAGTGCCCATCAACAAATGAATGGATAGAAAAGCTCTGGTATATATTCACACAATGGAATACTATGCAGCACTGAAAAACAAGGAACTCATGAAATACTATTCAGACTGGGTCACCCTGGAGGACATAGCTGAGTGAAATAGCTCAGTCACAAAAGGACAAACACTGCATAGGGCCACTGTTGTAAAATGGGACTGACATCAGGGTTGAGGGAAGACAGAGAAGGAGGAGAGGAATGATGTATACTGCATTGAAACAGATGAGGGAGAGAACTGTTCAAAAGGGTTATATGATTGGGTATTATTGTTTACAGGAGTTCCAAATGAAGGCTGCACAGTGGAGTGGACTTAGCGGGAGGGATTGCCTAATAATGAAAGAGTTTTACTTTTCAAGGAGAAGAGTGAATTGGGGGAGGGGGTTGCAGGGAGAAAGGTGCAACAATGAAAGACTGGAAACCCTAAGTCTCTGTAAATTGTCATTAAAATGAATTAAAACAAAACAAAAACCCCACAGTATATAGAAATGATTATACAAAACACAATTTGAATGAAAGAATGTGTGAACCATGGTGCATATGAATGAAACACAATGTATACGACGAGTTTTGTATGTGAACCAATATAAAACAAAAGCATTTTTTTAGAAAGAAAAAAAGAAAGAACCTCTGCCCCCTCCTCACAATCTCTGTTGCCGCAGGCACTATATCAATCTATCTCCTTGTGGCCCTTCCTTCTTGGATCAACCCTCTAGCTTACCAAGCAGGATGCCCTTCTTCAAGGACTCTGTGTAACATGATCAAAGTAGCTAAGGCCCAGGCCCACCATCTTTGATTCTAAGGAGGATTCTGGCTCCATTTCTTCTAAGTCCATGATATTCAATAGTCTTCACCAGCATCACAATTCAAAGACATTAATGCTTCTTTGAACTTCTGTATTCATTGTCCAACTTTGGCATAAATATAGAGAATCCAACATTACCCTAGCTTGGGGCAGGTGCACCTTAATCTTTGAAGTGACATCCTTACTCTTTAAGATTGTAGAGCTCCTTTACAGAGGATTTGCTCAGTGCAGTACATCACTTGATTTCTTGACTGCTGCTTCCATGAGTGTTGACTACAGATCCAAGTAAAATTAAATCATGGACAGCTTTAATCTTTTCCTCATTTGTTTTTTTTGGTGATGTTGTTTATTGGTCCAGATGTGAGGATTTTTTTTTTTGGGGGGGGTGTTGAGGTTGAATCCACAATGAAGACTTTGAGCTTCATCCAAGACTGCAAGGCCTCTTCACTTTCAGTAAGCAAGATCTATGTCATTTGTATGTCATAATCTGTTGATATTTCTTCTTCCAATCCTGATGCCACATTCTTCTTTGTATAGTGCCAGATTCTTGGATTATCTGCTCTGCATATAGGGTGAATAGGTACAGTGAAGGGATACAATGCTGATACACACTGTTCCCAAATTTAAACTATGTAGTATCCTCTTATTTGAACCACTACTTCTTAGTCAGTGGACAGTGGTCTTGTTCAAGAAACACACTTCAGTGTTCTGGAATTCTCATTCACTGTAATACTGTCTATGGCTTGCTATGATTCACACAGTTGGATACATTCACATAGCAGATAAAACACAGGCACATATCTTTCTGGAATTCTCTCCTTTAGCTAAGATGCATCTGATATCACTTAGCAACACTATCCTTTGTTCCACATCCTTTTCTGAATTCATGCTGAAGCTGAAGAAAAGGAAAACAATTCCACAAGAGCCAAAATGTGGCCTTGAATAGATCTCACCTGAATTTAGAGATTGTACTGGCAAGAATCTGTGCTGCAATCCTGACAGCATTTGGTTCAAGGCCACCAGCCGCTCTACAGGAGAATGATGGGTAATCTCCTTCTGTGCTATCAACAGCTTTTGAAAACCCACCAGAGGGTCAGCTATGGGTCAGTTCTGACTATAGTATACAACAACAGCAACAAATCAAGAATTTATTTGATGCATTAAAGTCTAATAATTAAAAACCAAATGAATTGTGGGAGGACATCATCTAAGAAGAAAGCAAACGTATTTCAAAAGATAGGAAAGAAAGGAAGGAAGGAAGGAGGGAGAGAAGGAAGGGAGGGAGGGAGGAAGGAAAGAAGAAGGAAGAAAGGAAGGAAGGAGGGAAGAGAAGGAGGGAGGGAGGGAGGGAGGGAGGAGGGAAAGAAGGAAAAAACTACACAAAACAAAAAATTTTTTAAAAAATAGGAAAGAAAGAAAAGCCCAAAATGGATGTCAGAAAAGACTTCAAACTTGTTTTAGAGTGAAAAGAAGCTTAAACAAAAGAAACAATAAGAGAACTGAATAGAAAATTGCAAAGGATGCCTTGAGAAGACAATGAAAAGTGTTGTGTTATGATGAAATGTGCAAAGACTTCGAAAACCAAAAGTGATGAACATGTTTGGCATTTCTCAAGCTGAAAGGATTATAGGAAAAAGAAATTTGAAGCCTTGAGTTGCAGTACAGAAGGAGCCTGTGAGTCAAATATTCAAAGACACAGGAAGCACCAGTAGAAGTTGGAAGGAATATAGAGAGTCATTCTGCCAAAAAGAACTGGTCAGTGCTCAGTCATTTTAGGAAATAGCATGTGATCAAAAGCCAAGTTCTGAATAAGGAAATCTTTGCTGCACTGGTGAAAAAAAACAAAGCAGCAAGAATTGACGGAATATCGATTGAGCTGTTTCAACAAACAGATGCAACCCTGGACTTGCTGGCTTGTGAGTGCCAATAAGTCTTGCTGGAGGATCTTCCTTCTTCTGTTGAACCTCTGGTTTACCAAGTAAGATGTTCTGCTCCAGGAACTGGCCCTTCTTGTTAGTGTGCCCATAGGATGTAAGACAAAGCTCACTCTCCTGGTTTCAGAGTTGTTGGTGATACACCCACATGTAACCGGGATACACTTTGAGTGTTGAAGCAAGAGTAGGGTCAGCAAACTCCTCCCAGGAAGGATCACATAGTCAATATGCAGACTTAGCGGGTCACATAGTCACCACAGCAACTACTCAACTCTGTCACTGCAGTGTGAAAGTTGCCATAAGACAGTACATGAATCCATGGACAGGGCCCTTGTTCCAATGAGACTTTATTTACAGAAACAGGCAGCGGACTGGACTTGGGCCTTGGCCTGATCCAGAAGAATGCCTGGGAGGCATACAGAAAAATGAGCTGTGAGGAGATGCGCGTGAGTCCCCAAGCGTTCGTAAACAGGGGTGTCTGTGTGAAGCCCGGCCAGCTGAGTCCCTGCGTAAAAGCAAAGACAGACGCAGTCAGCACAGTGCGCCACCCCCAAGGCTTGCCCTGCTTCTCTGGGGGGGGACCATGGAGTGCGGGGAAAAGGCCTCCCGCAGAAAGAAGAACGAGCTGGCGCATCCAGTTTGCATCTGGAGCCTGTAGGGGTTTTCCTCACTGCCCCAGGGGCCACCTCTCACCCCCCTTTTCCTGTCTGCCCACAAGACATGAAGTCAGCTCTGTGGAAAGGGGCGGGGACACCGGGAAAATGAAAACGGAACCTGGAGCATGGAAGGCGGGGTTTCAGGGGAGAAAGCTTCGCCCTGTCCAGCCTGGGGTGGCTTTTCCAGACGACTCGTCAGCTACTGCCTGTGGGCTTCAATTTGTCCATCCCCCTGCGCCCCGCTTCATGCATGACTAACCTCCAAAGGTCTGGAGATTGAAGTCGCATGGACTCGCTTACTGAGTCACTTGACTTGTCATAATCGTTTCCCCCTCCTGGTTGAAATGTGTTCTAATGGTTTCGTTTTTTATAAGGATCCACACTCACCCTTCAGAGGCACAGTTCCTACTTCAAGCAGGCCAGCGATGAACTAACTGAAGAGCTGGGAGCTGGGCCTCTGTTTTTTCATCTGTAAAGTGGGATGAAGTTATACCCCCTCGTAAGATTCTGGATGATTGAGAATCGAATGAGCCCATTTATCACGGAGCTGCAGATTAAACGGTGTGTAAAGTGGTCTGGGCCCTGAGCCAGACCCCCTGGGATAGCTAATGCGAAGAAGGACTCCAAGACACTAGGCTCAAACCAAAAACCAAAGCCACTGTCATCAAGCTGATTCCGGCTTAGAGTGGCCCCATAGCATGAATTACAGCTGTTCAATCGCGGTTCCAAGGCTGTGCTGTTTCCAGCCGCAGATTGTCACATCATTCTCCTGTACGGCCTCCTGGGCTTGAACCAGAGTGCCGATCTGACCCACATGGGCTAGTGTTTGACTTTTCAGCTCCCAGATGGCATAGTTTCAGAAGTTACTGAGGAATAACTGAAGACAGGATGAAGTGGGCTCTAACTCACTGTGACTTTATATATGTTGTTGTTATGTGCCATCAAGTCTCTTGTGACTCATAGCAACCCTGTGTACAACAGCCCTAAACCCTGCTCTGTTCTGTGCCAATCACACTGTCTACGATACACTCATCCTGATTACCCCAGTCACTAAATCAATCCACCTCATAGAGGGTCTTCCTTTCCTGCACTGTCCTTCCACCCTCCCAAGCATGATGTCCCTCTCCAAGGACTGGTCCCCAGGCTGTTGTAAGGAGGGACTTTATATACACAACGACACAAAACACAGCCCATCTTACAGCATCTCCACAATCATCGATGTCCACCTGGCCGTCCGATCCCACCTTAATGATACTGTACAATTTAGGACCTAATGGAACCAAGAAGAGAGCCCTGGCTGGCATAATGCTTCTGTGCCAACTGCTAACTTAAAGTTTGGCAGTTCAAACTCACCCACACCACTGTGGCACCACTGAAGAAAAGACCTGGTGATTGGCTGCTGTGAAGAAAACTGAACAGGGAGTTTCTACTCTGTGGCAAATGGGGTCACTGTGAGTTTTTTTGGTTCATAGTCCAAGAGAGGAGCATCTACTCTCTTGTCTATATATTGACACAGAAAATGAAGGACTTGAGAAATAAGGTTGTCATAGGAGATACTTTTGCTTCCCAGTAAATTAGTTAGATTAGAGTGGCCTAGTGGCAAGAAACTGCACTGCAATCCTGAAGGCACATGGTTCGAATCCACCAACTTCTCCGCAGGACAAGGCTGGACAGTCTCCTCCCGTGAGATTAACTGCCTCTGAAAACCCACTGGAGGGTCAGCTGTGGGTTGGTTCCGACTCTCTGGTACACAACAGCAACAGGGTACTGTAGTAATGAAGAATCCCACTATTTCAGAGATCACTAAGGTTTATCTCTCACGTGTGCCATGTTCAGTGACCCCTATGAAGAGCTGGTGACCCCTAAGGATAGGTGACATCTTTGTAGTGACCCAGGGGTCTAGGCTGACTCATCCTCTACTACTTATACTGACACAAACATGCTTCCCTCTGGTCATTGGTCAGAACTGGTCCACGGCCCTAAACTACTAGGAAGTGTAGGGTTACTTCACAGATAGTCAGCAAAGGGTGACCGGGAACAACTCAGACTTCCTGACGGGTCTCTAGGGTTTGGGTCTAGTGAAAGAACGTTCAAAACCGTGCTTTGAAGGTTTGGAAAGTGGAGGTTCACACTAATTAAGACTCATTGAGATCTAGGTATGATCCAAGCCATTGTATTTTCAATTACTTTCTATGCAGCTGAGAGTTGGACAATGAGAGGAGGACAGAAGAATAATAGATGTCTTTGAGCTGTGGTGCTGGAGAAAAGTAGCAAATACTCCCGGATTGCCAAGACAGCACACAAATGTATGGTGGAGAGGGTGCAGCCAGGGTGCTCATTAGATAGTGAAACTTCATCTCACATACTTTAGATATGTTATTAGGAGGGATAAGTTCTAAAGAAAAGGACATCACGCTCAGATAATTAGAGAGTCAGCAAAGGAGGGGATGAGACTTATTGAGACGAACTAACACAGTGATTCAAGTGTGGCAGAGAAAGGGAGCTCTAGTGGCCTAGTGGCAAGAATCTGTGCTGTGATCCTGAAAGCACATGGTTCAAATCAACCAGATGCTCCGCTGGAGAAGGAGGGGCAATCTCCTCCTGTGTCAGCTGGATCAAATTCGATGGTACACAACAACAACAACAACAATTAAGTGTGACAGAGATGGTGAGGATGGCACAGGATAGAGAAGGGTTCAGACCTGGCGTTCATAGGGTCGCTATGAGATGTAGTCAATGGCACCTCACAACAACAATTGACTGGACAGCAAACAACAACAGCAGAGGAAAAAAATAATCATTCTAAATCTTTGGCTAAAAATAAATAAATCAATGGAGCTCTTTTCAACCTGTGGTTTCTTACCATTCAAGATCCTGACTGGCTCCTGACTCCTCTTGGAACCATTTACCACCCTGGCTGAAATGTGTTCTGATGACTTCACTTTGATAAGGATCGACAGCTGTCCCATCAGAGGCACAGCTCCTAATTCAAGGAGACCAGTGATTAAATAAACCAATCCGGGGAGATAAACCCTTTTGATGAGATGAGGTCCTTAAAAGCTTTTAGTCTGAGTCTGGCATGCAGTAGGACTCTTGCTGGTTTTTTAGCGGCCCCCCATCCCCTTCCTGGCTTCATTTGTTGACTCCTGGATGGATTTACATTTTCCTAAGTGCCAGCTCCAGTCACTGGTTCTCAGCATGGGTGGGAGACAGAGGCAACGCGTGGGCAAAATCACTGAATATTCATGGAAATAGCATTTTGTACGTTCTTGCTGGATCAGAAGACTAAAGAAAGGAGTTACTGTCCCACCAGAGAGAGAAAAAGCAGCTTATCTTTGTTGACAAGTCACAGGATGATTCTGAGGATGGTGTTTTGGTTTGGGGGTTTGGGTTTTTTGATTTTTTTTAAATTGTTTCGTCTCCTTGGGGTTGAAGGAAAGCGGAACTGCCTGCGGGATCAGATCTCGTGTCTGTTCGTAATGAGATTTCGCCTTGTGCCTCCCACTTGAAAGAGTCTGTCCTTGGGTTTTGTTTCACCCGTGAAGCAAACCGCACAAACCCAGCGTACAGCAGGTAAGGAGCTCACAGGCACCGCACTTGCCCTGGCTGTATTTTACAATCATCTCCAGCCAATCTCATTGAGCTGATTTTGGCTGTGGGCAACACCCTGTGAGTTAGAGTAGGTCTGTGTTCTGTTAGGCTTTCAGTGGCTGATTTTTTTAAAGTTGATCACGAGGCCTTACTTCCAAGTGCCTCTGAGTGGATTAGAACCATCTATCTCTGTTGACTGTTGGCTGTAAAACACATACACCCCTCCCCCCCCAAAAAAAACAACACAACTCATGCTCACTCTTCTTTCACCCTTAGAGGTTCTGATCCTTTTGACCTAGGCTGAACCGAAGCTGTTATTTTTAGGCAGCCCTTTATATATTGTTATGGAAACAACTGGCCTCTGCTTTTTGCCCAGGTTCCACGCAATGAAAAGCAAATTGGGAGAAAATTCTTAAGAAAAGAAGGGACTTGATCCTCCCACCGGATGCGCTTTCTCCTGATGACACACAAATCAGATCTCCCCAAACGCAGACTCCATTAGGTCCTGCAGAAGGACACCTGTTCCTCCTGTCGTGGGCAGACGGAGGGCAGGGTGCCTGAGGACGCCTCTCCCTCCAGTGGACTCACCTTCCTGCGGCTCCAGAGATGCTGGCTATCGCTCCCAAGAGGACACAGCCAACCTCAGAATAGCTCTTCTCGGCTTTACACACATTGCTTCTGGATCTCCAGAAGAAAACCTGTAAAATAAGGATGTCTCATGTCCACTGTGCAGTGAACGTGGGCGGGAGGGGGCTCGGACTCCAGTCCTGGCAATACTCATAGAGCATTCACTATATGGTTAGGTGTTTCATTACTGAGTGCCGAGGACTCAACTCCAATTCATAACGACCCTGTGCTGTCAGGAAACTCTGCCTGATGCCCCACCATCCTCATAATCGCTGTTGTAGTTAAACCCACTGCTGCAGTTACTGCGCCAGCCCATGGTCAAGGCATTGCTGTTGAGTCAAACCGACTCAGAGCTGTTCCTTCCTCCAGCCAGTTTTAGAGGCTATAAATCTTACTGAAGGAGATTGTCCATCTTTCTCCTGTGAACCAACTGCCTTTGGGTTGGCAACGCAACTCCTTACTCACTAGGTCAGAAATCCCACAATCCATGATGGTTGTTGTTGTTGTTGTTGTTGTTGTATACCATCGAGTTGGAGCTGACCCATAGCTAACCCCCCAGAAGATTTTCAGAGGCAGTAAATCAGACAGAGGAGATTGCCCATCTTTCTCCTGCAAAGCAGCTGGTGGATTTGAACTGCCTACCTTTGCATTGGCAACACAATTCCTTACTATTAAGCCACCAGATCTTCCTTAATCCATGGTGGTGGTGGCTACTGTTGCTATGTACCATCGAGTCAGAATCAACCTATAGCTGAGCCTACAGCAGGTTTTCAAAGACAGTTAATCACACGGAAGATTGCCCATCCTTCTCCCGCAGAGCAGCTGGTGGCCTCGAACCATGTGCCTTTGGGATTGCAGCACCGCTTCTTGCCACTAGGCCACCAGAATAGAAATGGTATCACTATGGAACAGAGTCCCTGAATGGTGTAAATGGCTAGGTGTTTGACTGTTGTTGTTCTTAGGTGCCATCGAGTTGAGTACGATAGTGACCCTATGAACAAAAGATCTGAACCCAATCCTGTCCTGCCCCATCCTCACACTTCCTGACACACAAGAGCCCATTGCTGCAGTCACTGTGTCAAGTCACCTGGTCGAGGGTGTTCAAATGCACCCAGAGGTGCCTTGGAAGAAAAGCCTGGTGATTTACTCCCACGAGGTCACACACAAGGTTGGAATTTTTGTGGAGCAAAATTCTACTCTGTACATAGGGGTCACTGTGAGTCAGAATCAAATCAGTGGCAACTTTTTTTCCAAATTAGTTCTCATTTCGTTAATACGATCTTCTATTTGTTTCTAGCATTTCAGTGGCAGACTCTTAGGTGCCCACTACTTCCATGCTTCCTTCTATTTTAGTGAAGATGCCCTGTGCCATATGCCAGGAGATCTTTCCCAGCTTCTCTTGCAGCTCAGAGTGGTCATGTGACATGCGCTGGCCAATGGGATCTAAGAGGGAGTGTAATGGGTCTCTAATGCAGTCTCTCTTCTTCCTGACTTAAATGGTTGACTCTGGAGAACATTATGCTGAGTGAAATATCCCAGTCACAAAAGGACAAATATTACATGATGCCACTGTTGTAGAATGGGACTTTCCTTGGGGATGGGGTGAGACTGAGTAAGATGGGTTCAATAAT
>NW_006399867.1:7153871-7165579 GCF_000299155.1 Elephantulus edwardii | reverse complement strand
TCATGATTCCTTGAACCACAGGAATTATTACGGGACTTTGATAGGGAAAAATAAAAACTAAAGTATCCAGAATGGCAGGAGTGGGGAAATAACGCACCTGTGTCTTTGATTCACTTCCTGACTGCCTGCCTCTCTCCAGGCTACTGACTGAAGAAAAATGAGATTTCAGGGGGGATCCTTGTGGGACACAAATACTAAATGCACTTGGCTGCTAAATGAAATTTGGAGGTTTGACTCCACCTAGAGACAGCTTGGAAGAGAGGTTTGGCCTTCTGCTGGGTGAACTTGAACCTTCTGGTTAGGAGCTGGGACCATGTTAATTCTCCCACCCAGAACTCCACACCAACAGCTGTTGGGTACTGGCTGTGCACCAAGCACTTTGCCTGCCAAAACTCACTTAATCCTCACAGTCTGTCCTACGAGGGATGTTCTAGTTTAATCCCATTTCACAGATGACAGAGTTGAGGTTCAGAGGATTAGGTAACTTGCAGAAGACATACAGATGAGAAGCGAAAGAGACAGGATCTGAAGACAAGCCCCTTGGCATTAAAGTGCTGTCCCTGACCACACCGGGAGCTCTGGTGGTCTGCTGTTGTTGCTGAGTGTCGTCAAGTCAACTATGACTCCTAGTGACCTTGTGACCACAGATCTGAACAGATATGCCGTCTTGTGCCACTCGCATCATCTCTGAGCCCAATTGTTACAGTCACTCTGTCAATTCATCTGGTTGAGGGTCTTCCTCTTTCTCTGACCCTCCACCTTTCCAAGCATGGTGTCTTTTTCCAAAGACTGGCCATGCCTAGCAACATGCCCAAAACATGTGAGATGAAGTTTCATCATCCCAGCCTCTAAGGAGCACCCTGGTTCCACTTTCTCCAAGACAGACTCATTCGTTCTTTTGACAGTCCATGGGTTATGCAGTACTCTGTCCCAACAGTGTAACTCAAAGGCATTGATTCTTCTGTTATCCTTATTCATTGTCCAACTTCCAGATGCACAGCAAGTCATTGAAAAGACTATGGTTTGGGTCAAATGTGCCTTAATGTTTAAACTGTCATCATTGCACGTTAACACTTTGGAAAGGTCCCTGCCGGAAGACTTTCCCCACGCTATATATCTCATTCTTGTCAGTTTGCTCTACTGAGATAATCTGGGTTTGCTGTGATGTCGAACCTTGTGCCATTGGGGTATTAAATACCATAATGGTTTACCAATGTGGACAGTGTTTGGTGGAGCCCCCAGTTGTAGGATAGGTTTGGAAGCAGGAGTGGCATCACTTCCTAAACCACATGCCTCTGGAAACTCTATGAACTTGGAGAAATTATGATAGTTATTGAAAGGTATAAGGTCTTTTGTTCATAGAGTTGCTATGAGTCATGCTGAACTCGATCGACGGCAGTCAACAACAACAACAACAACAACAACATACATCTCCTGGTCTCCTAACTACTGGTATCAAGAGTGTTGAGTGTAGATCCAAGTAAGATTCAACCTTTGACAATTTTAATCTTTTTCATCTCCCAAGATATTGTCTATGGACCTGGTGGTGAGGATTTTTGCTTTCTCGCTGTCAAGATGTAATCCTTATTATAGTCTTTTGATCTTCTGCAGCAAGAATCTCAAGTCCTCCTCACTTTCAGCAAGCAAAGTTTGTATCATCTGCGTAACGCAAGCTGTTGATGAGTCTTCCTTCAAATCCTGGTGACTCAGTGGTAAGGTGGCTTTGTAAGAACAACAAATCTGAAGCCTGTCCTATCCTGTGACATCCTCCCAATTTCTGACATACTCCAGGCCATTGCTATAGTCACTGTGTCAATTTATCTGGTTAAGGGTCTTCCTCTCTCTTTTCCTACCCTCCTACTTTCTAAGCTTAATGTCTCTCTCCAAGGAACAACCTGTCCTAGCGATGTGCTAAAAATATGTGAGAGGAAGCTTTGTTACTTTTGTCTCCAAGGAGCACTCTGTCTGCACCTTCCCCAAAACCTAGCTGTTTGCTCTTTTGGCAGTCCATGGGATATTCACTACTCTGCTTCAATACCACAGCTCAAAGGCATCGATTCTTGTTATCCCAAGTGATTGAAAATGCCATGGCCTGGGGTAAAAGAATTGTGCTGCCAACCCAAAGGCAAGTGGTTTGAATCCACCAGCTGCTCTGTAGGAGAAAAATGAGCAGTTTCCTCCTGTGTGATTTACAGCCTCTGAAAATCTGCTAGAGGGTCAACTATGAGTTTTTTCTGACTCAATAGCACATAGTAACATTACTGTTTTGTTTCTAGAAGAGCCAGCCTCTCTGACATCACCACAGGCCTCCTGCCGAGGCCTGGACTATTGCAGCCAAATATCTTAAGTATTTGCTTACTAATTTTGTTTGTTTGTTTGGTTTTGCAATTACTCAGCTTTGCAGCTGTAGAGTGAAAACAACTATAGATAATTGTGCAAATGGGCATGTTCCAGTAAAACTTTAAAAAATTAATATTTGCCCATCAACAAACAAACGAATGGATAGAGCAGCTCTGGTATATTCACACAATGGAATACTATACAGCATTGAAAAACAAGGAACTCATGAAATATTATGCAAAATGGATGACCCTGGAGGACATTATGCTGAGTGAAATGTCTCAGTCACAAAAGGACAAATATTGCAT
This sequence comes from Elephantulus edwardii, assembly GCF_000299155.1. Lineage (NCBI taxonomy): Eukaryota > Metazoa > Chordata > Mammalia > Macroscelidea > Macroscelididae > Elephantulus > Elephantulus edwardii. The sequence goes on along the minus strand of NW_006399867.1, from coordinate 7,162,931 downwards.
AGGGTCACTGTTGTAAAATGGGACTAACATCAGGGTTGAGGGTAGACAGAAAAGGAGGGAAGAACGATGTATATTACATTGAAACAGATGAGGGAGAAAACTGTTTAAAAGGGATATATGAATAGGTATTCCTATCATTACAGAAGTCCAGAGTGAAGGCTTCATAGTGGAATGGACTTGGGAGGGAGGGATTGCATAACAATGAAAGAGTTTTTCTTTCTTTTCAAGGAGAAGAGTGAATTGGGGGGAACGTGGGGGTAGGGAGAAAAGTGCAACAATGAATGACTGGAAACCCTAAGTCTCTGTAAACTTTTTAAAATTAATTTTAAAAAATGAAAAAAAATAATATTTGGTGTCAAAGGTTGAATTGTGTCCCACAAAGTATATGTCAGTTTGGCTAGGCCATGATTTTCAGCAGACAGTAATCATTCTATGTTATCATGAAGTCTAAACCTCTGGCTCTGGTGGTCTAGTGGCAAGAAGCTGTGCTGCAATCCCAAAGGCAGGCAGTTCAAATCCATGAGCTGCTCCGTGGGAGAAGGATGGGCAATCTCCTTCCATAGGATTAACTGCCTCTGAAAACCTGCCAGAGGGTCAGCTATCGGTTGGTTCTGACTCAATGGTACACAACAAGATACTACTGAGGGAGTTCTGGTGGTCCAGTGGTAAGAAGCTGCACTCCAATCCCAAAGGCCTGTGGTTCGTATCCGCCAGGTACTCCACTCCAATATATAGCAAACCTACTACTGTCAAGTCAGTTCCCACCTAACACCTCCATGCATTACAGAGCAGAGCTGCTCCATAGACGTTTCTTGTTATTGAAGGTCCCCCCTCCCCCGCCCTCATAGGCTCATCCTCTTGCGGTCAATCAGGAAGGTTCCTCTTTTACCTCTGATTCATTGTTGTCCAGTCCAGCTTCTGTCCTTGGCTCTTATTCATCTTTGGACCACAGACTGCATGTCACTTCTTCCAAGCAGCCCTCCCAGGAGTTCCTCACGGATAGAAGGTGCCCACCACACTGCACAGAATCAGGGTTTTTTTAAAAACTATTAGTGTGTGTGTGTCTACTGTTGAATTGGATCCGACTGGTACAGGAGACTGCCCCTCTAGCAAAGCATCTAGTGGTTTTGAACCACATGCCTTCGGGATTGCACCCAGAATCAGTTTGTTTGTTTTTTTTTTAAATTTTATTATTTTTGTGTGACTGTACCGTCAAATCAGATCTGACTGGTACAGGAGGAGATTGTCCCTCCTTTCCCGGCAGAGCATCTGGTGGATTCGAACCATGCTCCTCTAGGATTGTAGTTGCAGCTCCTTGCCACTAGGCCACCAGAGCTCCCTTAAGAATCAGCTTCTTGACTGTGTGCCTTGAACAATGAGAGTAGCCCCAGCTGTCTTGCTCCCCACCATGTGTCCTTGATGACTCAGGACAGTTCCAAGCACAGTAGCAGCCACTCCTTGTTAAAAGTATGACGAACACACCCCACCCAGGCTTTCCCCTGGGCAAGCATCCCTTCCCCCTCAGCCCCCCAATCAACCTGTAGCTGCAGCTTCCTCCACCCCCACCTGGCATAGAAGTCACTGAACCATCCTACAGCGTCTCTAAAATCCCATTTCTCATCTTTCCCCTGGGCAAGTGTGTGTCATCCCCACCCCCACACGGGGAACCAACCGTAGGTAGCTACAGCTTCCTCCGCCCCCACCTGGCACAGAAGTCATTGAACTTCAGCATCTCTTAAAATCCCATTTCTCCCCAAGCCTGGTGGCTTTTTATAGTCACAAATGTTTACCATTTGGGGAAGGCCTGAGAGCTTTCTGGGGTAAATTCTTCAAGTATAAATTAGCCGCAGGCCAAGACTTGAAGCTTGTGTTTGGGCAGGTGTGGAAGAGGCAGGAGGCAGAGTAGAAACCAGAAAAAGCATTACCCACTGCTTTCCAGTCAACTCCAACTCATTGCAACTCAGTCGGACAGAGGGTTTCAAAGGCTGTTTCTATGGAAGCCAACTGCCACATCTTTCTATCGCGGAACAGCTGGTGGGTTCATACCACTGGTCTTCGTCATGAGCCACTGAGTACAAGCGGACCCTTAGCTGACTGTAGTGGGTTTCCAGAGGCTGGAAGTGCACAGGCGGAGACTGCCTGTCTTTTCCCCTGATAGCTAGTAGATGGGAGTTCCTCGCTTTAATGAGAGACCTGAAGGCAGGGCGGAGCCTACATTCTCCCAGGGCTACGAACTGTATCCTGCTCACCTCTGTACACAGTCGATCCTGTTCAGTCAGTAACCCTAGACTTTCCTTAAGCACAATTAAGGCCTGTGCAGTTGCAAACACAGGCAGCACCCCAGTTAAGATCTGACACACACACACCCCAGAGGTCTCCAGAATATCCTTTATTAATAAAGCCATGTATAAAAGAGCAAGGCCCCCAAATGACCCATATGATTAAAAGTGCAAGTTTTACCCTACCAGGAATAGAAAATGAAGGCCCCTCCAAAACGCAGATGCCGTCCACATGATCCACCCATGACTTTAGCAACTAGGTTGTTTTGGTGAACTTGTTGGCTTCTGTCATTCGAACCAAACGGAGGCCATGACTGGAATGCAACACAGCACACAGTTTAGGGCCATAATCCACATTACAGAGTAGGAATGTTTTCAGCGAGTGCTTGAAGGCACTTTTTTTAAAAAGAGCAAAATGTGCTAAGAATATTCCTGAATACTTTAAGAACTTGTTGAGATCCCATTTAGCTCTGTATACATGTTGATTCATCTCCTTCCTAACTTGCTCTTCTCCCACCAAGCCATGCGCTATATAGGGACAAAGTAAACAGCAGTGTCTCCATAGAAGATGTGTGTGGTTTTTATTAAAAAAAAATTAACACACACCATGATGATAACACTCTCAAAAAAAAAATGCCTGCTGGCCATGAGGAGGTTAATTCTTCCCACCACTGGAAAGGGAGACAGTTCCACAAGTAAACAGCTCCATCAAAGTCAGAAGCCATTGGGCAAAAATGACTTCCTCTCTGAGATTAGGAGGCAAAGCTTTGGAAGGGTGGCAGGATAACTTCCTGAGAAGAGGGGGTGTTTTCCACTGTGATGGGTACTACCAGGCCAGGAGGCTGGTACTAGCAGAGCAGAAAGTAATAAGCTAAAGACCCATCACTAGATATTTTTGGTATCCACAGCCACCAGGGATCAAGGCTGAGTCACAGGCTAAGAGCCCACAAAACAAAATATACAGATAAATAAATAAAATAAATTTTAAGCACTAATGAGTTCTCAACTTTTTGCTGTAGCGTCAGAAGTGACTCAGAGCTGACCCTCCAGCGGGGTTTCAAAGGCTGTAAATCACACTGCCCATCTTTCCCCCATGAAGCAGCTGGTAAGGTTGAACTGTCCACCTTTGCATTAGGAACACAATTCCCTACACACTAGGTCACCAGTGCTCCCTAATGGGTCCTTAAAAATACAAATAAAAAGAACTCTGTTAAGTAAACCAATATAAAATAATAATTTTATTTCAAAAAAATACAAATAAAAAGGAAACAAATTCTTCTACAATCCTTCCTGATTACTCATCTGTTAACTCCAGGCCCAGGAGCTTACCCTCAAAGTACCAGGAAGAAAAATGCAAAGAACTGGCCCCTGGCTGGTTCCAGAAAAGGTCTCCAGAACTCTGAGCCTTCTCGGAATTAAGTGTTATTATCTATCAGTGTGTTAATTTTTTTTTTTTAGGGAATGTGTTTTTTACAATACAGCTTAGCTCTGAGAAATGCAAAAGACTTGAAAACTTGCACCTTCAACTCTACAGAACAATGTAGTCAAAACAAATAAATAGAATTTGTACAAGGACAAATGGGGGGTGGGGGTTTAGCTATGTAAGACAGGGGTCACCAACTGGTGGCCTCAGGCTCAATCTAATGCTGTCTTTGGTCCACGCTGTTTTGAACATTTTCAAATTAGTTTTATTATTCCATTTAAACATTCTAACTTCTAGTTTCTCCTCCTTTTTTTTTTAAATTAAATATCTGGCACTTTGGGACTTGGCACAAACAAAATTCACTTCCAGGGAGTCAATTCTGACTCCTAAACACCCCTGCAGGCCACAGCCAAACTTCCCTGTAGTTTGTGAGGCTGGGATTTTCATGGAAGCAGATTCCCCCCCCCCAATCCTTTTTCTCCCACAGAATGGCTGGTGGGTTAGAACAATTGATCTTTTCAGTCAGCAGCCCAGCTCTTACCTCCGTGCACCAATAGGGTTCCTGAAAATAGGTTAGCATCAAGTAATGGGGCCTTTTTCAGGTGGGTCCAACACCTGCATCCCTTTTCACTCACTCTCCTCCCCGTCTTGCTTCTGAGGCTGCACCTTGACCTAAAATCACACACACTTGAACATGCACTTCCAGCCCGGACTTTCCTCATCCACTCATCCCTTCTTCCTTTCTCCTTTCTCACTTCTCTCTTAGCTTTTCCTTCCTGGATGCTTCAGATTTCTTTGGTTTGCTCACGTTCTCGCTTCTTTCAAATTCAGTTTTTATGTCACTAAAACAATACAGCACAAAACCAAACCCCGTCCTCCTTCGCCCAGTCCGCAAACAGTCCAGCGTGGCCCAGGAGACTAGCCAGTGGGAGTTCACTGAACAGAGTCCCAGGGACAATGGCTGATTGCTGGTTCCTCTGCCCCAAAACATCTTCTTTCGGTACTGCCTAGAAAATTCATCTTTTTGTGCTTGTTGTTGTTACATGAGCAATTTGAGCCTTCCTTTCTGAGGACATCTGCATATGTACCAGCACCAAGCATACACCGCCCCCCCCCCCAATAAAAAGGGTGCATGTGAAATGGACTCAGTGGAGTTCTAATAAAATACAGAATTGAGTTTACGTGTACTGGACAACAAGCACACCCACTAGATATGCCATATTACTTCATCTGTACACAGTACACGTTTCAAGTGACTCAACATTGATTAGAATTGATCTAAATCGCTACCTTTTGGTCACTAGGTGCAGAAAGCAATTGCTCGGCACGGCATTTAAACAAAACACTGATATCTTTAAAAATCCACAAACACAACGCTCTGTGAATTTTAAAAAAAAAATAAGAGAAAACTTTTTAAAAGTTGGAGGATGAACAAGTCTTTGGGAAATTAACCTGGAAAAGAAAATCTACAAAAACAGTATGTAACTAGACATGCTTCAAAATATGATCAAGACAGGAGAGGGGGAAAGAGATACTTATCAACCCATTTAAAAATATTTGGAAAATTCTATTTTTAAAGCTTTCTAAAATTATCTCTGAGCGTTTCTGGCCCCCAATTCCAGGAGACTTAATGGCCAAACGTGGAAGCTGCAGCTAGGTATAGAAATGCAGGATCTAAGGCAGACTCTTGGCATTTATTCTTTTAAAGTAATTTAAAGAACACTATGCAGTTGCTGATTTTGCAGGAAGTCTGTGGGATGACTCATGTTAAGTTCAGTACCTTATGACCTTACACTAACTTGAAAAGCTAGGAAGGACCTTCAGGTTTTAAGAGGACCCATCTCCATCCCCACCCCAAAGAGAAAGCACAGCCCACAAGGCCATGTCTCTCATAGCACAAGACTTCCGTGGGAATCTGATGCGAATCACCATGATTTCCTGCAGCGCCTAAGTGCCTAAAGAAAGGTTTAAACAATTCCCTCAAAATAGCTCAGAAATTACACAATGGCCCTGTTTCAACAGCTATTTTTGTCTTCCAAGTTAGACCTTTAAGAGTCTAAGAAAGCACAGGTCTCTGTTGGGGGAGGGGGGGGAGGACGTGGAATTTCTAAATTATTACCCAGGCCAGCTGCTCCCCAAACAGGCAAAGGGAGGATGAAACCAAAACCTGTTCTCAGGTCAGTTCTAACTTAGCAGAACTGCTCCAAAGGGATTCCTGAGCTGGAAACTGTAGGTTAACAGTTTCCCAGGCCTTTCTTGCATGGTGCTGCTGGCGTGGGCTCAAACTGCCAATCACAAAACGCTTATGCCACCTTGACTCCTCAAGGGATGATGGGCTATTTTAAAGTGAAACTGACTTTTAAGTTGGCTGAAAGTTGTGGGACATCAGAAATTTGGGGGACAAGAGAGTTCAGAATAAGCTGCTGATTACATATCAGTGATCCTTATGCCTGAAGAGAACAAAGAACAGATGCTTCTTAAGCCCTGTCTGCCTGACTGTATTTCTCTTTTGCTTTTTACACATAGTTTCCAAGTCTAAGCTCTCAGTGAAATGCCCCTGCCAGGCTTGTGCACAACCAAACGCTCTTCAAAGCTGATCAAGTCGGCTCAAGGTGGCTGTGGTAGTGGAGAAAGAAACTTTTAACCAGTTAACCTCAGCAAGGATGGATAGGGGGCAATGATGACATACATACTAGACAGTGGCATCAGCTCTTTAAACAAGGATATGTTCAGGGACACGCATGTCCATCTCCAGCAAGCAGCAGGCTCTAGGGAGACGCCATGAAACCAAAGGGACACGCATGTCCATCTCCAGCAAGCAGCAGGCTCTAGGGAGACGCCATGAAACCAAAGCCCCAACCTTTTCTCCAGGTCCACCCACCTTTCAAGCCCTCCAAGTACTGTTTGAGGCAGACAGGTATTTTGGGTGCGATTTGCACTGCAACCAGTAAAGGGGTGTGGACTGACTAGGACCCTGGAGGGATGCAAAAGACGCCAGCTGGCTCCTTTTCAAGGCAACTTATTTTCTTCATGATAAAGGTAACAGATCTCCCTTCCAGATGCAATGCTTGGCACTAGCAGTGACCACAAAAAAAAAAAAAAAAGGAATACATCAAAAATAAAGTGCGCTTTGCTTTTGGAAGTTTCTGGAACCAAATCCTTGGTGCCTCACGCCTGACTTCTTTCTCTAAGACCCTGACAAATACCCAGGATTGCGCCCCTCTGCGGATATTCACTGCTTTCAGAACACCATTCTCTGGAAGAGAACTACAATTCTATTGGTAGGCTGAGGTTTTCTTCTAAAGAGAAGGGAACCAAGTACCTAGCAAGCAACTTACATTAAAAACACTAGATTGAAAAGCAAACTTTGTTGCAAGAGCTTAGACCTGTCTCTTGCTGCAGCGGGCTTGCTTCCTGTTTCATGTTCCTAAAAGCAGTCCTGCTATAGGTTCATTCACCCCATACAGAATATTTGGGCCAATTCTGAGCTGCTACACGCTTTGGTGATGGTTTTTCCACAGTTATCGTAGGCCACCCAGGTGGGTGTGAATAAAGAGCCATAACTGTGGAGCCAAGGGTGCCATTTAAGCCACAAAAGCTTGAGGCTGCCGCCAAACTCCCCGCACTTTGCGCAGCTCACCTTCCCCAGATTAAACGGGTTTAACTGCCCTCCCTCACCCTTCGAAGCTCTAGGAGCATTTTGGTCAGATGATGGCGCTGTCGGGGTTTACAGTTCGTATTCCGGGAACTCCTGGGTGCGCTGACTCCGGGGTGGGAGGCACCTGGCAAGGTAGCGAGGACCCCCATAGGCCCGGAGAAGCTGAGGCAGCCTTCGCCACGTGGACAGCAACCGCGCAGCTGTGAGATCCCGGACGCGCTGGTCGAAAGCTGCCAGGAGGTCGATTGAAGGGGCTTCACGCAGCACCTTGGGCAGGGGGCCCACCTCAGGAGACGCCCCACCGGGGCCAAGGACGCAATGGAAGAGCGCACGACGTTGCAGCAGGCAATCCGCAAGAAACTGCACCATCTCCTCCAGGCGCTCACTCAGGTGCATCTCATCCCAGTCCTGGGCGGCTGGCCCCTCGTGCAGCAGCACCGCCAGCAGCGCTGACTTGAGCACGTAGGAGGACAGAATGCTCCCCCAATGCTGGGCAGCCCCAGAGTCCAGTCCTCGGGCACCTAGGTCTCTAAGGGCCTTAAGCAACTGCAGGCACTTGAGGTAGCAGGCACCTGGAGGGGCCCATTCCTGCAGCCAGCTCAGCAGCTTCTGCTCCTGGCGCGCAGTGTTCACTCCCCACAGCGCCTCCGGGCGTAAACCTCCTGGAAGCTCCGACAGCGGCCCAGCGCGAGCCGGGGGCGGTGGTGGCGCCACGAGGAAGGCGCCGTCGCCAAGATGGACGGCAGGGATGAGACGCACGGCCATGGAAAGGCGGCAGCAGCCGTAGTCGGTGCGGCAGGGCAGGATGTGCAAGGTGGGCGGCTGCTCCGGTCCTCCCGGGGTCAGGCTGACGCGGCAGCGCTCCTCCAGGCTGTAGCGGACAGTGGCCAGACAGCGCTGTAGGTGCGACTGAAACCAGCGCAGCACCAGCGTGGCGGAGAGGTGACGCCGACCGCGCACGTCCACGCAGAAACCGTCGGCGAAAGGTTTGCAGTCCCGGAGCCAGTTACCCGAGGAGACCCCGGATGACGTGGGCGGTGCCTTGAGCGCGCACAAGAAGCAGCTGCGCAGACCAGGGGCCAGCGTGGGCTCCGCGCCCAGGCTCCGCGGCTCCAGCGCCACCAGTGGCGGAAGGCGCAGAGGCACCAGCACATCGAAGCCGTCGGGTCGGCGGATTTTATGCTGCTCGTAGGCACTGCCCACTTGTATGAAGTCTCCGCGGAAGCCCAAGGCCAAAGTCCCACCAAGGATGGGGCCTGGAGATGATCGGGCCCGGCCAGCCCGCACCAGTTCCCCCACGATCCGGCTTACGTGCGCCTTGCTGTGACCCAGCACGTGCGGCGACAGGCGCACCTCGTGCTCGTAGTAACTCTCCAGCAAGATGCCAAGGCCAGGCTCTCCAAAGGGCCGTGGAGACATGGTGGGGTGGTCCCCCAAGCGTGGGGGCCGGGGAAGGAACCGCTGGCGGACAGTGTGGCGGTAGCGAAAGAGCACATAGCCCAGGAGCAGCAGGGCGGCCGCTTTGAGCAGCGGGAAGCCGCAGTCTGTGCCGTCGGGGGGCTCAGCTGGAGTGCCCCCACTTCCCCGCAGGGCATGATAGAGGCACACGATGGCGGTGCACAGGCCGGTCACCAGGGGCCAGAAGACGCGCAGATTCAGGGTGTAATGCACCGGCATGCTGGGCGCCCGGGGCAGCGGCC
>NW_006399867.1:7135059-7153561 GCF_000299155.1 Elephantulus edwardii | reverse complement strand
CCCGGTGCCCCGCGCTCGGCCAGCTTCTGGCTCGGCCCCGGCTCGCCGCCTACCCTGCGCGCCCCGCAGACCCTGGCGTCTCCTCTCCGCCGCTCGCCACCTCGCTCGTTCCCGTTACTCGGGCACCGGGAGTTTCCTCTTCCGAGGGAAGACGAAGCCACGCCAGCTAGCAGGGAGGAAATGCCGAAGTCTGGAGCAAGAGTGGAGCTAGCGGGCGGGCGGGGTCGGCCCCCTCCCCGGCCTCCGCCTTAAAGCGACGCGGGGCGGCGGGAGGGACTTCAGGACGGGCTTGGTCCTGGCCTCCCGAAGGCAGGCGGGAAGGCCAGGGTTCCGGGGCGGTGGCCTGGTCCAGAGAGCCTCTGGAGCTGGGCGACACAAAGTTACGCGAGGAAGTTGTAAAGGAGAGGCTCGCATCCCAGCTGCCCCTCCTCTGCCGCGAACAAGCCCTGGTGGCCTGGCCAACCCGGCCAAGAGCGGTCCAGGCGATGTGCTGGTGTCTTGTATTCAAGCTACTATTTACTGAGAACCTTGTAGTTCAATACCAAAGTAGCCCTGATGGCTTACTAGGTAAAGAGTTACGCTGCCAACCCAAAGGACTTCGGTTTGAATCCATCAGGAGAAAGACGGGCACTCTCTTCTCATGTGATTTGTAGCCTTTCAAAAGGAGGGTCTATGAGTGGGTTCTTGCTGGCAGGCATATAACAATAGAAGGTCCTAGTCAGGAGGCCAAATGTGAGGGAAGGTGGGGTTGATATAGACAAGATTTCCACCTTTCATAAGTTTCTGACCTGCTTAAAAACACAGAGTGAGAAAGAATCAAACATGGGGGAGATTTCCTATAAAAAGGGGTGCAAATGGATTGAGAAATTGGCTGCTTTCCATTCAACAGGTTATGCTCCCTGAAGATGCCAATATTTGAGAGCTCAGAGAGAAAAGGCCCACCTTGGCAGTAGTCCTTAGCACCAGAGGGCGTGAGGAGTGAAGTTAAACCGAGCCAGCCAGGACGTGAAGGATAGCTCCTAAATTAAGGCCCGGAATTACTTCTAGGAAATCCTTTATTTGAGCTCTCTTAGAGCTAACGAGACCGGTGCTCAGATCCCATCTCTTCTATTAGCTATGGGACCACAGTCTCTTTATCCATATGGGTTGCAGATGACATAGAGTTCTTACTGACTTAAGTATTGCATTAACTAAGAAACTGATGGGACTTCAGTATCAGGTAAAGCTGGATCTAGGTGCTCATCCACTGTGAGGGCCTGTTCCCCTCCACCTCTTTAGCATTGCTTTTTCTTTTGCTATCTAGTAGCATAAGAAGTCTTCTACCTCTAAGTGGTTTAAGAATCATGTCTACAAAAGCTGATTTCTATAATTTCCTCCACTTGCCAATCTTCCCCCTGACAACCAGCTCACCTGAGCCCCCACCTCCATACACACAGCACTCTATCTCCTGGCCTCAGCTCCTTACAGTAGCCACATAGAATTCACAGACCGGTTAATAGGGAAGTAACAGGCAACAGCTCAGAAAAGACAGTTTTTGAGTCAGGACAGTCGACAGCCAAGACGGCACTCAGCATCTTGAACACATCTGCCACCACTGGGCTCTCTCAGCCTCTGCCCATCTCAGGAAACTTACTTCTTTAATTCTCCTACCAGTGCCCTCCCAGAAGCACCATTTTCTTTTTTTTTTTTTCTCTTTCTTTCTTTAAAATTACTAATTTTAATTAAAATTTACAGAGAATTTGGATTTCCATTCATTCATTGTTGCACTGTTCTCTCTGCCCACCCCTCCCCTCCAGTTAGTTCATTCTTCTCTTTGAAAAGTAAAAGAAAAATTCTTTCGTTGGTATACAATCCCTCCCCCCACATCCATTCCACTATGCAGCCTTCGTTCTGGATTCATGTCATGACAATAATACCTAATCATATATACTTTTTAAATAGTTCTCTCTCTCATCAGTTTCAATGCCATATACATAATTTATCCCATCTTTCTCGGTCCGTTCCCCGCCCCCTGCCCCCGCAGCCCCGATGTCAGTCCTGTTTTACAACAGTGGCACCATGCAGTATGTGTCCTTTTGTGACAGATATTTCACTCAGCATAATGTCCTCTGGGTCATCCATTTTGAATAATATTTCATGAGTTCCTTGTTTTTCAATGCAGCGTAGTATTCCGTTGTGAGAATATACCATAGCTTCTCCATTCATTTGTTGGTGGTCACTTGGGTTGTTTCCAACTCTTTGCTATTGTGAACAAAGTTGCAATAAACATGGGTGTGCATATATCTGCTTGGGTAGAAAGCACCAGTTTCTACCAGTGAGCCTCCCACTGTAAGGCAGGTGTCCAGCTCTGGCTCATGGGTCAGCACGCGCATGTAGCCACTTCTTCCAGCCTCCTGGCTTTCACTGCTGGAATTACATACAGCTTCAGGGCCCTGGTGTTAATTGTGTTTGGGAAGAACATTGTTCTAAGTGGTACAGCACTTGTCTGTCAGTGTGCTGTACTGAGATAACTTGGGGGTAGCTGTGATACTGAAAGCTGTGCCACTGGTATGTCAAATGCCATATGGCTACGTATGGTAGACAGGATTTGGTAGAGCTTCCAGATAAAGACAGGTTTGAAAGCAACATTGGCATCCACTTCTTAAATAACAGGCCCTTGAAAACCCTAGGAACACTAGAGAAATGCTGATAGCTATAGAAGAGGGTTCAGATCTTTTGTTCATAAAGGGATCGCTATGAATCATACTCAACTCCACAGCTCTTAACAACCACCACCACCAGATCCATATCACAGCTCTTTTAGGAAGTTTTCAGCTCAGGGACCCCAACACAACCTGCCTCTTTTTTTTATAAAAGTGAAGCCCATCTCAAGCTCTGTAAGATAGGCCCTTATGAAAGTAAACCACCCTTTGCCAGTTTCAAGGCATGATCTACCCACTAGGACTCAGAACTAACCAATCTCCTTCATAGGTCACAGTCACTTAATTGGCAGGGTGGTTGACCAGTTTCTGCAAAGTCACTTAACACTATTGTTTTCCACAACCTCTTGCAAGATGGTGGCCCAGCAAATCAACTTGGCAGAATCACAACAAAGCCAGATGAGAAACCCACTGCACCTCTGTACCACGTGAAACACAGCTTCTCTAGTCTCCTGTTACCCTGAAGAAAGAAGACCTGGACCTGAAAATTGCAGCAGATATCCTAGGATAGCCATGAGTGTGTGCTTGGAGTGAGTGACCAATTTGCACTGCTGAGTTTGGCTTGGCCTGGGCACCCAGCCCTGGAAGCAGGGAATGGACTCATCTCCATGCAAATCACGCACGTTTGGGGGTAAGGGCAAAGGAAGAAACAAGAATCTCCCAGGAAAAAACCTATTGCTGTGGCTAGAAACAGGGTGGTGTTGTTGGGTACATGGCATGGGCACACCAGGTGGCCACCACATTAGGACAAACCTCTTAACCTCACTTTGCTTCCGTTTCCCGATCTATAAAATGAGGGCAATAAAAACAGGATAATTCAGTCCCCACTGCAGATAAGATGGTATACTCTTCAGCCAGACAAATGAGGAGAATACCTTAGGTCAGGGACCTGCAAGCCCTCCTAAAAAGGGCCAGAGAAGAAATACTTTAGGCCTTGTGAGTCACATAGTCCCTGTCACTACTCAACTCTGCCATTATAGACCCAGAGCCATTATAAGAACTGAAAAAGTGAACTCTGGTCCATCGAATTGATTCCAGCTCACGGGGATGCTGCAGGACAGAGTGAACGTGCCCCACAGGATTTCCAAAGCCGTTCTAGTTTATGGAGGTGTCGTTCTCTCATGGTGGGTCCAGAGCGCCAATCTTTCCGTTTCCAGCTGAGTGCTTCAGCATCCCCTGCACTGTTGGTGTTCCTTAGACAGAATTTATAAATGAGTGGGCTGGCCTGCGATCCAACTAAACTTTATCTATGGAAGGGAGCTCTGGTGGCCTGTTGTTGTTGCTATGTGCCATCGAGTCGCTTGCGACTCATAGCGACCCTATGTACAAGAGCTCTATACGTTCTTCTATCCTGTGCCAACCTAGCCATCTCAAATGCACTTATTCCCACCTCTCCAGTCACAGAATCGATCCATCTCATCAAAGGTCTTCCTCTCCTTCACTGCCCCTCCACTCTGCCAAACATGATGGCCCTTTCCAAGGACCAGTCCCTCCTTGCAACATGCTCAAAATATGTCAGACGAAGCTTCAAAATCCTTGACTCCAGGGAACATTCTGGAAATTTCTGGTGGCCTACTGGCAAGAAACTGCACTGCAATCCTGAAGACTCAGCGTTTGAATCCATCAGATGCTCCACTGGAGAAGGAAAGGCAATCTTCTCAGGTACCAGTCAGATCTGATTCAACGGTACACAACAAGAAAGGGGGGAGGAAAAGGAAAAAAAACGTATGTATGGAAATGGAAATGTGAATGTCTTATCTTGATGTCACAAGATAGTATTTTTATTCCTCTTCAGTCATTTAAGTGTTTCTCAACCATTATGTGAATTTATGCAATAGGCATTATGTAAATTTATGTCATTATAAAGATATATGATATTATTTATAGCTATAAACATTGTTGTTAAGGGTCATTGAGTCGCCTACGATCCAGTGACTCTGTGAACAACAGATCTGAACCCTGTCCTGTCCTGTGCCGTCCTCATCATCTCTGATATATTTGAGTCCATTGTTACAGTCACTGTGTCAATCTATATTTTTAGGATCTTCCTTTCTTTTGCTGACCCTCCAACTTCCCACACTTGATGTTTTTTTCCAAGGATTGGCCCCTCTGAGCAACATGCCCAAAATATGTTGAGATGAAGTTTCGCCATCCTTGACTTGAAGGAGCATCCTGGTTTGTTTGCTCTTTTGACAGTCCATGCAATATCAAGTACTCTTTTCCCACCACAGCTCAAAGGCATCAACTCTTTTGTCATCCTTATTAATTGTCCAACTTTCAGATGCATAGCAAGTAATTTAAAACACTGTGGGACTGTGGCTTGACTCAGGTGCACCTTAGTCTTTAAACTAACATCGTTGCTCTTTATTTCTTTGGCGAAGTCTTTGACAACAGATTTTTTCCCCCTCAATGTAATGTGTCTTTTGATTACTTGATGTTGGTACCAAGGATATTGATTGTAGATCCAAATAAGATGAAATCGTTGACAATTTCTCTCTTCTTCATCTATCATGATATTGCCGGCCAGGCAGATGATAGGGATTTTTGTCTTTCTGATGTTGAGATGTAATCCGTATTGAAGGCTGTAGTCTCTGATCTCCTGCAGCAAGTGTTTCAAATCCTCTTTGCTTTTAGCAAGCATATTATCTGGCATGTCAGCTGCTGTCATTACCTTCCTCTAGCAAATCTTACTAAACTTTCCCACCCTTTCTACACAATAGCCTATGCTGTCTCCTCTTCCATCTACCCAGTTATAATCAACACTTGCCTAGTCTCCCAGAGAGCTGGACAATGACCAAGGAGGATAGGATGATAGAAGAGGACTCGATGCCTTTGAGCTATGGTGCTGGAGAAGAGTATTGAATATACCATGGATCACCAAGAGAACAAACAAGTCAGTCCTGGAGAGGGTGAAACCAAGTTGTTCCTGGAAGGCAAAGATTTTGAAGGTTCATCTGACGTACTTTGGGCAACCAGTCCTTGGAGAAGGACATCATGCTTGGAAGGGTAGAGGGACAGTGCCAGAGAGCAAGACCCAGGATGAGATGAATTGACTCAGTAACTGGGGTAACAGGGTAGGTGTGTCAGAGCCAGTGAGACTGCCTCAGGATAGGGCAGGGTTCAGAGCTATTTTGCATAGTGTCACTATGAGTTGCAGGCTACTTGATAGCACATAACAACAACCTAGTCTCTCTCTCTGCTTCCCCCATAGTCTTCTTCATATGAAAACCACAATGCTGCTTGTCTGAAACCATGCACAACTTCCCATTTGCTCTAAGTCCACAGTCCCTCACACAGAGGCTGCAAAACCTCGCCTCCTCCCCACCTCTTCACCAGTCCTCTGGCCTTATTCCTCCTCTTCATTCAGCCCTCTGGCCTCCCTGACTTCACTTTTGCCTGAAAACACACCGACACAGACACAGACACACACACACACACAGACACACATTCTCACACACACACACACACACACACTCTCTCTCTCACACACACACACACACACACACACACTCTCACACATACACATTCACACACACTCTCTCTCTTTCTCATACACTCAGGTACGGTACACCTTTCTTTGCTCTCACTGTTCTCATGTCTATTGCCTCTCCCCTGATGGTATCTTGACTTTCTCACACTTCTCTAAAGTCAGCTGTCAGAGAAGAATTCCTTGACCCTTCTCTCATAAAAGAGTAGTAAGGTCCCCACACCCCACTCCAGTTTTCCTTATTCATTAATTTACTGCCTACACCTATGGGTGGATGCAGAAAGCCACCAGATTCTAGGCCTTCAGTAATTATTAAAGATCTGCCCTCGTGGGTAAGAGTTGACAGAGACCACACCTGTTACTTGCAAATGTACACACACACCTCCCAGCACTTCTGATACCCCAAGGCATGCCCTCAGGAGGAGGAATGGAGCCTGTCAGGAGAAAGAGGTGGTGACTCATTTTACACTGGAGGGTCAGGGAAGGTTCATGAGGAGGGGGCGTGTGCTCATACTGTGCAGGACAGGAAATGACAGATGTGTGATAAGGTAGCATTGTGCTCTGTGGTCCTTCCCACACAGTAGAACCTGGGAGGCTCAGAACTAGCCCAATGAGACTGATGTGTGTGGGGTTTTTTTGGTTTGTTTTTTCTGTGCCAATGAGTCAGGTTTTCAGAGGCTGTAAATCACATGCAAGGAGAATGCCCATTTTCCTCCCACAGAACAGCTGCTGGGTTTGAATCTTGTGCCTTTGGATTGGCAGTGCAGCTCCTTACCACTAGGCCACCAGAGCACTTTAACCCAGTGAAGTTGGTGGTGTCGATAATGCCATTTCACACTTAAGGAAAAGGAAACAGAGAGGTTAGGTGACTTATCCAGTGCCACAAAACCAGCAAGTCTCTCACCACAGTGGGGCCCTAACGCCTGTGCATCGCTGCTTTCTACATTATGAAGGCTTTGCTAGCAGAGACGCTCTGGGAAGGCAGGGGAATGTATTTTTTTAATTGATCCCTATAACCTGTGTTATATAGATGACACAACCTTGCTTGCTGAAACTGTGGAGGACCTGAAGAGCGTGCTGTAGATGGTCAAGGTCTATAATCTTCAATATGAAGTGAAGCTCAACATCAAGAAAACAAAGTTTCTTACCACTTGGCCAATTGGCAACACCATGATGGATGGAGAAGAGATTGAGTTATTAACAATTAAAGCTTGCTTGGGTCCATATTCAACACTCTTGGCACCAGCAAGTCAGGAAATCAAAAGACTAATTTCACTGGGAAAATCTGCTGTTAGGGACATCTTCAGAGTACTGAGAAGCAATGATGTCAGTCTAGAGACTAAGGTGCACCTGATTCAGTCCATGGTCTTTGTGATTACTTGCTATGCATCAGAAAGCTGGACAGTGATTAAGAATCGATGCTTTTGAGTTGTGATTGATGCTGGAGAAAAGTCTTGAACATACCATGAACTGCCAAGAAAACAAATAGGTCTCTTTTGGAGAGGGTGAAATCAAGTTTCTCCTTGGCGGCTAGGATTTTGAAGCTCTGTCTCACATATTTTGGGCACGTGGCTAGAAGGGACCAGTCCTTGTAGAAGGATATCATGCTCAGAAGGATGGAAGGTTAGCACAGGAGAGGAAGACCCTGGACGAGATGGGTTGATGCAGTAACTGGGGCAATGAATAGGGGGGTAAGTGTGTCAGCATTAGGGAGATTGGCTCGGGACAGGGCAGGCTTCAGAGCTATTGTACATTGGGTTGCTATGAGTCCCAGGCAACTCAACGGCACATAGTGACAACAACAACCATAACCAAGTGATGAGATTCTCACAGGCAGGGACTTTGCCCTATTCATCTAGGTATCTCCAACACCTAGAGTCTTGTTGAATGTATTCTGATGACCAGAAACTCATGGAGGCCATACCAGGTAAGAAGGAGCTCTGCTGGTATGGTACATTAGGAACTGCGCCAATGAAAGGTCAGTGGTTCAAATCCACTAGCTGCTCCACAGAAGAAAGCTGGGCAGTCCCCACCCATAAAGACATACAGCTTTAGAAACTCAGAGGAGCGTTTCTGTGAGTGGGAACCGAGTCATTGGTAATCGGTTCCAATAATTCCATGCAAATAAGATGTGCAGAAGTGAACAAGAGTAGGACAGAGGGAGCACAAGAAAGGGCTGGAGTTTGTGAACAGACGCGGGGGCTTAATTCACTACTGAATTCATTCCATGTCAGTGACTTCGTGGGTGAGGAGGCACACTGCCAACCCAAAAGCTGGCAGTTTGAATCCAGCTGCTCTGAGGGAGAAAGGTGGGCAATTTCCTCCCATGTGATTTAGCCTCGGAAAACCTGCTGGAAAATCAGCTATGAGTCTGCCCAACAGTGCTGTTGTAACAGTTACTGTAATAACTGTACCATAAGTGGATGGCTGTACAGAACAGAAATGCATTTCCTTATAGCTCTGAAGGCTCAAAGTCTGAATTCAGGGCATTGGCTCTAGGCGATGGTGCTTATCACCTTCAGCCCCTAGGAGCTGCGAGCACGCTGGCATTTTCCTGGGCTTGTAGCTTCATCAGCCCCTGTCTTCATATGCTGTCTCCCTCTGTGTCTGTTCTGCTCTATTTATAAGTCATCACTCAGAAATGACTAGGTTAAGGACCCACCCTATCAGGAAATTATTTCATCAAAATAAAAAAGAAAAAAAAATCTTATTTCTAAACAGGTATTGGGATTAGGGGATTTCAATCCATAATTGCATGCCTTCCAGCCTTCTTCCTGGAAGCCCATCTGGGTAGCCTAGGTGAGTAGATCCAAGTGATGGGTCTGGGACACAGCGCCTCCTAGAGGAAGTGTCTGCAGAGTCTAAAGAAGGGATGCAGAAGGACATTCCGTACAGTAGCCCCTCTGAGTGTGAAATCCTGGCGAAATGCAAGAGCCTGCTTTGGAAGTCGGTCGATCTGCAGTTCGGGGCAAAGGGAGTTCTGAGGATGGCACTGCAGGTTGTGGTGACCTCGTGTTTCTGGAGGATTCTATTGCCTCTAAGTAACAGGAGATGCTGACCGGCAGGTTTAAGCAATAAGAGCATTTTGCAACTTCATGTACTAAGAAATCTTGCGATGGAGAGGCTTCATTGTGGGTCAACTCACCGGTTCAGCCCTGTCCCAGGTTCTCCCATCTCTGCTCTACCATCCACTGACCATTGCCCCACCTGGGTGTAAGGTGGCTTTCATAGTCCCTGGCTTCACATCCAGATTCAACAGCATCTGTCGAAAGAGCAAAATCTCTTACCTATATCTTGATTTTAAAGCAAGGGAGTCTTCTTGCAACAATCTCCAAGCAGGATTTTCCCCAAGTCTCTTCGCCTAGAATTATATCGTTTCCACGCCCCAAACAGTCACTGGCAATACAGAGGGAATTACCCTAGGATTGGTTTATGTTAATGAGACTTTGGAGGTCCTGGGTGTGCAAATGGTTGGGGTTTGACTACTGACTGAAAGATTGGACTCCAGAGATGCCTCAGAAAGGAGGCAGGCAATTGCTTCCACAAGGCTCCAGCTTTCAAAACCTGATGCAGCAGTTCAACTTCATGCATCAGAACCAACTTGACTACAACAAACAATGGCAGTGAGGATCACTTCTGAGCTAGCGGTGCCGTCACTTTTTCTTAAGTAATAGCCTCAGATGCATCCTACCTCCATACCTTTTCAATCTATATGCAGAACAGCACATCTGGGAGGCTGGGCTCTATGAGGAAGAATGTGGCATTAGAATTGGAGGAAGACTCATCAACAACCTGTGTTATGCTGATGACACAATCCTGCTCGCTGAAACTGAGGAGGACCTAAGGCATTTGCTGCAAAAGGTCAAGGACTGCAGCCTTCAATATGGATTGAAGCTCAACATCAAGAAAACAAAGATTCTCACCACTGGGCCAATTGGCAGCATCATGATAGATAGTGAAGAGATTGAGATTCTTAACAGCTTCAGTTTGCTTGGCTCCACAATCAACACTCTTGGCAGCCAGGAAACCAAAAGATGAATGACATTGGGAAAATCTGTTATCAGGGACCTCTCCAGAGTACTAATGAGCAACGATGTCAGTGTGGAAACTAAGGTGGGCCTGATCCAGGCCATGGTCTTCACCATTACTTGCTATGTATTAGAAGGCTGGACAATGATTAGAGATGATAGAAGGAGAATTGATGCTATTGAGTTGTAATGCTGGAGAATAGTATTGAATGTACCCTGGACTGCTAGGAGAACAATCAGATCTGTCCTGGAGAGGGTGAAACCAAGCTGCTCCTTTGAGGTAAGTATTCTGAAGCTTACTCTGACATACTCTGGACATGTTATAAGGAGGGACCAGTCCTTGGAGAAGGACATCATGCTTGGAAGGGTGGAGGGACAGCGCAAGAGAGGAAGACACTGGATGAGGATTGACTCAGTGACTGGGGTAATGGAGATAGGTGTGTCAGAGATGATGAGGTTGTCTCAGGTTTGCTATGAGTAGTAAGTGATTCAATGACATGTAACAACAACAATATATAGCTGGAATTCTCTTGATAATGAAGAAGGGGCTGATGGGGAGATTATTAATTAGGATACAGACTACAGAAACTCAAAATTATAGCGGGCTGAAATAAAATAGGGAGCTCTGGTGGCGTGATCCACAGGGAATTGTGCAGTTAACCCAAGGGTGGTATCTCTCTGGCAGCTTAGATCCACCAGCTGCTCCGAGGAAGAAAGACGAGCAATCTCCTCCTGTGTGATTTACAGCCTCTGAAAACCCACTGAAGGGTCAGTTATGAGTCACTTCTGACTAGATAGCCATGAGTTGTGTTGAGTTATTGTAACAGTAGTTCATGTCTCTCATAAAACACTCATGCTGTCAACATAGCCTTCTTAGAACTTGTTGCTCCATCATGCCTACATGTTGAGCTGTTCTCTGTTGTACAAGTTGCCTCATCTCACCTGCATTCTAGCATGTGAGAAAGAGCAAGAAGGTAACTCAGAAGCATGGCCTTTATCTTGAAGGACATGACAAGGAACTCTCCTTCCACACATTTCATTGGCCAGGACTTAGTCACATGACCGTATGCAATAGCAAAGGAAGCTGGGAACTGTAGTCATTCATTAGCCAAGCTACCACATGCTTCTTCTAAAACTAGGGGCACTACCAGGATATACACTACCCGGAGAAGATAAAATTGACAAATGATATTTTCTAAAAATTAAGTCCCTATGTGCATAAAAAACGTTTTCAAATATGGTGAAAAGAAAATCTACAGACTGGCAAAAAAGATTCGCCAATGAGGTTTCAGACAAGAGTCTCATAACAAAAGTTTACAGAATACTACAGGGCCTCCACAAGAAAAAGACTGATAATCCAATAACAAAATGGGCAAAAAAGCATGAAAAGACTTTTCACAGAGGAAGACATTTGAATGGCCAGCAGACACATGAAGATGTTCAAAATTCCTGGCAACAACAGAGATGCAAATTAAAACAACAATGAGATACTATCTCACCCCAGTAGCAGTAGCAAAGTTTAACAGGACAGCAAACATTAAATGCAGGAGAAGATGTGGAGAGATTGGAACTCTCATGCAGTGTTGTGGGATTGAAAATGGTACAGCCACTCTGAAAGGCGTTTGGTGTTTCCTCAAAAAGCCGAACATAGAAATCTGATGTGACCCAGCTAATGATGTGCTAGGAATACACCCCAAGGAAGTTAGAACTAAGACATGAAGGGAGATAACTACACCTATGTTCATAGCAGCATTATTCACAACAGCAAATATGGAAATAGCCCAAATACCCATCAAGTGAATGGATTGAGAAATTGTGATACATTTACACGATGGAATACTATGCAGCACTAAGGAACAAGTTCTTAAAATACTATATAACATAGGAGAGTCTGAGAGCATTATGCCGAGTGAACTCAATCTCATAAAGACAAATACAATATAAGACCATTACTAGAAAAATGGAAGGATAACTAGTAAGATGTGGATAAAAGTCCAGATGGGAAAAGGAACGGGAGAAGAGAAAGAGAAAGAAGAGAAAGGGGAAGGATGGAAATCATTAGAATAACAGAGTTTAGTGGGTGAATAGGGAGTGGTGTGAAGGAATAAGAAAGATTCAACAGAGTCTGAAAAATAGATAATAGTAAGCATAGGTTAATGGTAACTCATTATATAAATACAATGTATATGAATGTCTAAAACACAATGTAAATGAGAGAGTATATGAAACACAATGTACACGGATGAATCACAATGTAAACAAATTACTGTATGTAAACTAATAAACCTCCATCGTTACTTAACCAAATATTTGGAAATATCCAGTATTTAACCAAAATTCTTTTTCTGGCATTAACAAAACAATATTTATTCAAAATAATTTAAAAGTCTCTATGTTTAAAAAAAAATAAGAAGAGAATAAAGATTGCAAGGCAATCATCACTTTTTGTCATTTTAGGCAATCAACAGTATCCATTTTGCAGGACTCTGTTGGGGCAATCCGATCCCACTCACTATAAATTCATCATTGGTATGATCAATTACTGAGCAAAGGTTTCTATGTCCACACATTGTTAAGTTTTTGGAGAGCAAAGACCACACCTGTCAAGGAGGTGCTGCTCACTCACTAATCCTTCAATGTCCAGCTGTGAAAGGAGCACATGCAATGTTAGGTGTGGCCGAGTCTGATTTCTACCCACTTCCTAAAGGAGAACTGTCCCCGTCCATAATGTCCTTAACACCATACAAACAGCTGCACAGTCAGACATGCCATCCCCCGTGGTCCTGCACATTGTGCTACCAATCATTGGGTCTGATTTGTTCATTGTAAGACTCACAGACTTGACTCACAGTTGTGGAGTTTATTAGTGAGATAGGTTGAAGGGCGTGGGGGTGGACAAAGGCTATCACCAACTCAAGTCCAGGTTTAGTTCAACAGTCCCAAGTCAGAGTAACAAAACACATTTCCTCAATTAGCGAAAGTCCAAGTTTCAGTTCAGCAACACAAATGCCTCTGGTTTCCTCAATCATCCAGCAAACTTTAACTCAGAGCAGATACAAGTCAGCTTTACCAGGTTTCAATTCAGCAAGCAAAACCTTTAACTGAGGGTGCAGCTCCAAGTTTCCTCTGATTTATCTCAAAGCAGTGCCACAGTCTCTTCACTTTCTTTCTCTACCACTGTTGTGGCCTCTCGCAGTGTGGAAAGCGCTCTCTCTTCGAGGGCCCCACAGCTGTGGATAATTTGCAAGACCATGTTTCCACACTTACAGTAGCTGGAGACCATGCCCCTCAACAGAGGCTAACACAATGGCTGGAAAAGCCAATTTGCAAGGGTTCTGATAACCCATCAACTAAATGAAACAGTGAATGAAGCTTATCTCTGAAGTCCAACAAAGTCACCTGATATTAATAAACCCTGGGTGGTGCAAATGGTTAAGGCACTCAGCTCAAAACTGAAAGGCTGGCAGTTCAAATCCGCCCAGATGCACCTTGAAAAAAAAAGCCTGGCAATCTACGCCTGGAAAGCTAACCACTACACTCTACGGGCCACAATTCTATTCAGGGACTGCCTGGAGCTGGAGTCCACAAGACGGCAACTGGTATCCCTAAAGAGCCTTTCCCTAATCTCCATTCTAGAGGCCGCTGATTCTATAAGCTTCATAAACAATGAAATTAACATTAGTCAAAGGCAAGCTCTGGTCAGGCAAAGAAGGGCCAAGAGCTCTAATGAGTCTGTAATGCAATTTAGAGCCAATAAAATGTTGCATATTAAATTCCAGGCCGTGAGATTTACACCCCATATAAACCCAATACCGAGAGTAAGAACCAATACCCCACCTGCTCCACATTTTCTAGTTTGAGTCATTTTATGGGCGCCGACACTAACAGTGTCTGGTGACGTCATGATAAATATTTTGATCGTCATTAAGTTTCTGGCTGGAGGGTCAGTGGGACCAGAGAGACTCAGAGTGAGTGGGTCATAAAATCCCTGAGCCCAGAAAGGTGCTGTCTGTGATGCCAAGTCCAGGGTCCCCGCCTTGGGCCAGCTGAGGGGTAATGAGAGCTAACGTGCTTGAATGTTTGCTGTGCAGTCTGTGGAGTTCAACAAGCACGTGACATGATTTAACTCCTTCAGTTCTTCCAACCAGGGCTTCCAACCAGCTCATTCCTCTTCTGCTCTTAACTGATAATTTGCATTTCCACTCAGATGCACAGAATCAGGATCTACAGTTGAACAAGATCTCTCTTGTTGTTGTTGTTGTTATATGCCATTGAGTGGCCTGTGATTCACAGTGACCCTATGTACTTTAGCTCTGGAACTTGCCCTATCCTGAGCCAATCCAATTGTCTCTGACAGACCTAATCCCATTTCTCCAGTCACTGAGGTAAATTCATCTCAACCTGAGTCTTCCTGTCCTGTGCTGTCCCTCCACTGTCCAAGCATGATGTCCTTCTCCCTCCTGGCCATGTGTCCAAGGTATGTGAGATGGAGCTTCAAAATCCTTCCCTCCAGTGAGCAGCCTGGTTTCATTCTCTCCAGGACATATCTGTTTGTACTCCTGGCAGTCCACAATATGTTCAACACTGTTCTCCAGCACCACAACTCAAGGACATCGATCCTTTTTCTGTCATCTTTAATTATGGTGCAGCTTTTGGATGCAAAGCAAGTAATTGAGTCAGGTGCACCTTAGTCTCCAGATTGACAGTTTCTCTTCAGTGCTCTAGACTAGCAGACTTTCCCGATGCAGTGATTTTCTGACTGCTGTTGAGGATTCTTACAAGCTTCTACCGTCTGCATTTCCATTTTGCAAAAGGGAAAACTGGGGCATATATTGTGTTCCGATTGAATTATGTCCCCCACAATATGTGTCGTATGTCCTAAAACTCTTACACCTGTGGATGGAATCCCATCTGGAAATAGAATTTTCTTGTAAAAATTAATGAGGCCATAACAGTGTTGTTGTTGGGTGCCTTTGAGGTTTTTTTAGATTGTGTCATCTGCATAACACAAGTTGTGAATGAGTCTTTCTGCAATTCTGATGCCACATTCCTCCTCATAAAGACCAGCCTCCTGAATGATCTGTTCTGCGTAAAGAATGAAACAGTACGTAGACAGGACTCATCCCTGACACACTCCTTTCCTGGTTTAGAATCAAGCAGTGTCCTGGTCTAAAAATAGTTTTCGTATGAGCACAATCAAGAGTTCGGGGATTTACATTCTTCTCAATGTTAGCCACAAGTTGTTGTGTTCTACACAGTGAAATGCCTTTGTGTAGTCCACAAAGCACAGACATTCTTCTGGAACCCTCTGCTTTCAGCCAACATCCAGCTGACATTGGCAATGATGTCCTTAGTGCCATAGTTTCTTCTAAATCCAGCATATGCTTGTAGTAGTTCTCTGTAAATGTACTGTTTCAGTCATTTTTGGATAATCTTCAGTAGGAGTTTGCTTGTGTATGATATTAGTGATATTGTTGGAAAATTTCCATACTTTGTTGGTAAGATCACCTTTTTTTGGAATGGGAATAGATCTCTTGCAGTCAGTTGGCCAGGTGGTTGTCCTCCAGATTTCTTAGCACGACCTAGTGAGCATGCCCAGGACAGCATCTATTTGCTGGAATATGTCAGCTGGTATTCTGTCAATTCCTGGGGCCTTGTTTTTTTGCCAATTCCTTCAAAGCAGCTTGAACTTCCTCCTTCACCACCATTGCCTATGTATAGCAGTTCTGAAGACTGTCCTGTCCTGAGCCAGTCTCACTGACTCCGACACACTTATCCCCATTGCCCTAGTCATTGTATCAATCCATCTCATCTGGGGTCTTCCTCTCCTGTGCTGTCCCTACATGGTTCCAAGTATGATGTCCTTCTCCAAGGATTGGTTCCTCCTGGCTACATACCCAAAGTATGTGAGATAGAGCTTCAAACTCCTAGCCTCCAAGGAGAAATTTGGTTTCAGGCTCTCCAAGACAGACCTGTTTTGTTTGTTTTCTTGGCAGTCCATGGTATCTTCAAGACTCTTCTTCAGCACCACAACTCAAAGGCATCAATTCTTCTTCTATCCTCCTTAGTCATTATCCAGCTCTCTGATGCACAGCAAATAACCACAAAGACCATGGGCTGGATCAGGCGCACCTTAGCCTCTAGACTGACACCGTTGCTTCTCAGTACTCTGAAAAGGTCCCTGACCTAATGCAATTTGCCTTTTGATTTTCTGACTGCTGGTGCCACGAGTGTTGATTTTGAAGCCGAACAAGCTGTAACTGTTAACAAGCTCAATCTCTTCCCCATCCATCATGGTGCTGCCAATTGGCTCAGCGGTGAGAATCTTTGTCTTCTTCATGTTGAGCTTCGATCTATATTGAAGACTACAGTCCTTGACCTTCTGCAGCAAGCGCTTCAGGTCCTCCTCAGCTTCTGCAAGCAAGGTTGTGTCGTCTGCATAACGTAAGTTTTACTGGAATATAGTCTCGGAAATGGGAAATATATATATGCATCATACTTTGATCAATACCCTTAATCTCCTATTTCTTAATTTGATATACAACAAATCATTAAATGCTTGGAATATTTTCCTGGCAGTTCCAAACCATACACAAAATCACCGCACACAGTGTTGTAGATTTAAAGGCATCCAAGAAGTGATACCAACGCATTGAGGATGATCCTTCAAAGCCCCCTGGACAAAGAAATGGACT
This sequence comes from Elephantulus edwardii, assembly GCF_000299155.1. Lineage (NCBI taxonomy): Eukaryota > Metazoa > Chordata > Mammalia > Macroscelidea > Macroscelididae > Elephantulus > Elephantulus edwardii. Next base: position 7,136,652 of record NW_006399867.1, on the reverse strand, counting down.
TGAAAGAGACTTGAGGGTGAAATAACTGAATCTATAAGCACTCTGGTGTTGAGTGTGAGCCTGACGGAAAAGTCAAGGTGATTCTTGGACTGTGGGTTGGGCATGAAGGAAAAGCCAAGGTGATTCTTGGACTGTGAGTTGGGCATGAAGGAAAAGCCAAGGTGATTCTTGGACTGTGGGTTGGGCATGAAGGAAAAGCCAAGGTGATTCTTGGACTGTGGGTTGGGCAGCTGGGAGAATCCTCAATTCCCCATGGCCAGAACTGTATCTGGCAGTTGCTCACTTACTGGCGTCAAGTTGGAAGTGACTCATTGGGTTTTCAAGGCTGTAAAGTGAGGAGTCTGCCCATCTTATCTCTGCCCACTCCCAACCCTCAAGCCACTAGTGGAACTGAATCACCAGAGAGGTGTGGTCTTTGTCTCAGCAGTGCGACCTTCTACACCCTGCGCCACCAAAGCTCCCTGGTGTGTCCCATGGCAAATACTAATATGTATGAGTGAAAAGAATCTTCTACCAGAAAGCTAATCACTTCTACTACCATTCTTATTTCTGTCCTATTTTTCTTTTAAAAAAATTATTTCATATTAGTCTGCTTACAAAGTTCATATACATTGTGTTTCACACCGTTCTTCATTCCCACTGTGTTTTATACAATCATTCTAATTCATTATGTTTTTGGTTTTCTTGTTTGGTTGGGTGTTTTTTGGTTTTTTTTATTGGTTTGCTTACAAAGTTTGCATACACTGTGTTTATACAAAATCACAGGGTTGCACAGTTTGGTGGGTGGAGGGAGGAGGGTAAGGACAGGGGAGGGATCCAGGTGAAAAGACAGGACAAGATCCAACGGTCATTAATTTTTTAATCACCCATGGATCAATAGTTCATTGATTAATCATCAGTGGATCGATCAATGGTGATCCAAAGATGGGCAAGGTCCAATGGTGATTCATTTTCTAAAACATAATGCGTAAGAATGATTGTATGAAAAACAATGCGACTGTCTTGTTTTTTGACCATTTTCCTGTTCGTTCCACTTGAGGCTCCCCACTGACTCCCTCCTCCTCCAGCTCCTTTCCTGTTAGCCAGCAAGTACGTCATCTTTCTTTCTCAAATCATTTTCCTGTTGTCAATACAACTGCTTGTCGCCCAACCTTTCAAGTTGCTGGTGTCAAACTGATCTTATACAGGTAACTCAAAAAGAACCCAATCTCAAGGCAGATATTCCTTTCTAATAAAATCAGACCACTGTTTGGCTTAAAGATGATGTCAATGAGACTGAGAAAAATTGATAAATTATGTATACTACATTGAAACAGATGAGGGAGAGAAGTGTTTAAAAGCAATATGTATGATTTGGTATTATGGTTATGACAAGAGTCCAGAATGAAGGATGCATAGTGATGCATCTTGAAAGAGTTGTTGGGGCGGGGGTGGGGGATTGTATACCAATGAAAGAATTTTTCTTTTACTTTTCAAAGAGAAGAACAAACTGGGGGGAAGGGGTGGGCAGGAAGAAAAATGCAACAATGAATGAATGGAAATCCAAAATCTATGTAAATGTCCACTAAAATTGTTGTTGTTGTTGTTGTTGTT
>NW_006399867.1:7130489-7134639 GCF_000299155.1 Elephantulus edwardii | reverse complement strand
GTTATTGTTGTTAAGTGCCGTCGAGTCGCAGGCGACTCATAGCGACCCTAGTAGTCTCCTTTACACACACGCATGGAAGAGCAAGACCACCACCCAGTAAGTGTGTCAGGTGGCACCTCCAGGCCTCTTCTGTTTGTTTATTTCAGAAAAGTCACTGGGAAGTAGACATGGAAAATACTCTGTGAAGGCTGCTCACTCGGAGGAGAGGGAGAGGGAGCGTTTCCTCCTCATCCTGATAACCTGGTCTGGAATCTGTTTCCAGCTCTCACGGCACTGGACGGGCTGCAGAGGATTGGAACACCAGCTCACGTTTTAACAGAAAGCAGTCGGAGCAAATAAGGCAGCGGGGAGAGTGAGGATCCATTCAGGCACCTGAGAGGGAGAGGAGGAAGCTTTCCCAGGGAGCAGGAGGAGAACAAAGCCTGCTGTAGAGCTGAAAAGGAGCCCTGCATTCTGTTGAGTGAACTAACTCGGTCTCATAAGGATAAATACTGCATAGGACAATTGTAAAAACAGAAGGATTACTAGTAAACCGTGTATGGAGATGCAAGGGAGGAAGGAGTGGGAACAGAGGGGTGAGGGTGGGCGGGGGCGGGGGGAATCATAGGGTCACACAATTTGGTGGGTGGAGGGAGGGATAAAGGAAATTAGAACGATCTAGTGGGAATCTGGAAAGACAGGGTAATGAAGGGCATGGTTTAATGGCGATTGATTTTATAAAACATAATAAATGAGAATGACTGGATGAAACACAATGTGAACGAAGGATAGTGTGAAACGCAATGTATATGAACTTTGTACACAAATCAATGTAAAATTAGAAAGGGGGGAGGAAGCCCGGGGAACAGTGGTTAAGTGCTCAGCTGCTCGCTATGGTGGAAGATATAGCAGTCTGCTCTTAAAAGGTTTACAGTCTTGGGAACCTGACGAGATGCTTCAAGTCAGGACTGATTCCATGGCAATGGATTTGGTTTGGGGTTTGAGTGAAATTAAACCAGTGATTCTTACCCAAGGCTGCAAATCACAATCCTCATGTGAATTTCCCAAATATATTTATCCCTTAAGCCCAGGCAGAAGGACTTGGTTGGTTGGTTGGTTGGTTGGTGTGTTGGAGTGGGTGTGTGTGTGGGGGTGTGTGTGTGTGTTGATTGCCTCCGAGTGGAGTACCACACACAATGACCCTATGAACAAAAGGCCTGAAGCCCCTCTACAACTATCGACAGCTATCAAAGTTCATAGAGTTTCCGGAGGCCTGTTGGTTAGGGAGTGGATGCCACTTCTGAGCGTCTGTATAATCCACCCCCCCCCAATTTCCGAAATTTATTCAGAGGAACCTGCTCAGGTAAGAACTCAGGATTCACTCCCTCAACCCTCTTTCAGATAACTCAGGATTCAACATTGGGAAATTTGGTACAAATCCTTTTTACTGAGGTTTTTTGGGTTTATTTGTTTGGGGAAGAGGAAGGGAGGAAATTATCAGAGAGAGAAATTATAAGGAAATTCCCTCCTCAATATTAATCCATTGAAGACGATAACCCACATCATTTTGGGGGAGAAGAGCTGAAACAAGGTTGCCAGGAACACGTGTGCCAGGCTGGCTCGTGTGCGGTGTGGGGAGCAGGTGGACAAAGGAATGAAGGGTGCTCCGAAGACTGCCCACTTTCCTAACTTTATACTTTGATCCAGAACCTTCTAAGCAAGCTCATATTGCCACCAGGAGGATCACTTGTAATTACTGGCTGTCACAGACTCAACTGTGTTACTCAGTGATAATAATGTGCTGTGTCTTAGAGCTTCCACTCTGAGGCACTTGCCTCTGGAAGACTGAGGCCTGTAACAGTCCACTCCCACACGTGACATGGGCTAGAGCCATTTGCATTCCTGCAGTTCTGTGGATTTGCTTCCAGAAGAGTGTAGCTGAGAGTGAGTTATAACCATCGGGCTGGTGGTGTAGTGTGTGCTAACCGTGAGGTCAGCAGTTCAAATCCACCACTTGCTCTGGAAGAAATATTTGGACATTCTCCTCCCATAAAAAGCTCTGGAAGCCTACCTGATGGTTGCCATGGCTCAGACTTGGCTTGGTGACAGTGCGGTTTGGGTTCTGTCTCTTTTAAGAGGTTTTCTCTGCTCTCTGCTGGTGACAACAGCATAATGTTTTCCTTGTGGGTAAAATTTTGGTTGCTAGTTCTTCTTATTTGCAGACATTTTCAGTCTGCTCTCTTGTAGGCTCGGTGTTCAGGTTTCCAAAGTCTGGTCTAGAGACAAAGACTTTTTGTAAAAAATCTGAGACTTCCAACAGCAAGCCAAGAAGCGGGGCATACTTAGTATCCGCAAGGAGGAATCACAAAAGGTGAAGTGCATCTTTGTGGACTCAAGTCTCCGTGTGAGGAAGCTTCTTAACACTGAGGAAGGACAGAATACATGGACGTCTCCAAGGATGAAAAGGAACTGTTTAAAAGCAATATATGATTGAGTATTATTATCCTGCCAGGAGTCCAGAATGAATGCTGCATAGTGGAGTGGACTTGGGGGGAGGGATCGTACTAACAAGAAAGAATTTTTCTTTTACTTTTCAAAGAGAAGAGCGAATTAGAGCGGAGGGGTGGGCAGGGAGAAAAATGCAACAATGAATGAATGGAAACTCTAAGGCTCTGTAAACATTCATTAAAATTAATTAAAAAAGAAAAGGAAATGTGAACTCTATGAGAGAGAGAAGAGAGGAGTGAGGAGAGGAGAGAGAAGGTGAGAGAGGAGAAAGGAGAGGAGAGGGGGGAAAGGGAGAGAGAGGTGAAAGAAGAGAGAGAGAGGATTGAGGAGAGGAGAGAGACAAAGAGAACAGAGGAGTGAGGAGAGGAGAGAGGAAAAAGAAGAGAGAGAGAAGAGAAAGAGGAAGAGAGAGAGAAGAGAGGAGTGAGGAGAGGAGAGAGAGGAGAGAGAGAGAGAGGAAGGAGAGGGAGAGAGAGAGGGAAAGAAGGAGGGAGGAGAGAGAGGAGTGAGGGGAGAGAAAGGAGAGGTGAGAGGTGATAGGAGGAGGAAGAGAAGAGAGAGAGAGAGAGAGAGAGAGAGAGAGAGAGCTCAAGCAGGCTCCTCCATAGAGCTGATACTTGGGATTCAGACTTTCAGTCTCTTCAACAGGGCGCTCTGGTGGCCTAGTGGTAAGGAGCTGTACTGCAATAACAATGCCTTGAGGTTCAAATCCACCAGCTGCTCTACAGGAAACTGATGGGCAATCTCCACTCACGTGATTAAACTGCAGGTCAGTATTGAGTTGGTTCCAACTTGACCGTACACAACAATAACAACAGCCTCTACAAGATAGACTGGCAGAGTGACTGTAACGAAGGTATCAGCGATGATGAAGCTGGAACAGAACAGGACAAGGTTCAGATCTGGTGTTTAAAGGATCACTATGAGTTATAATTGACTCAACGGCGTGAGGGAACTTGTTTGTTAAAGGCATCCACGTGTGGTAGCCCTGCCGCAGCGGCGCTACAGAACTGGCACAAAGAACTGCAAAAGACAGACAAGGACAACGTGGGTCAAAACGTGGTTCTCAGCGTCTGACTCACAAGGTGAAGCTGGAGGCACACCTGACATTTTCCTTTTTTTGGATGTGAGACTGAAGTGTGAGATGATGAAAATACGTCTTTTTAAAAAATCTACAGGCGGGATCTCTGGTGGCCTGGTGGCAAGAAGCTGAACTGTAACACTGAAGATGCTCAGTTTGAATCCACCACATGCTCTGTTGGAGAAAGAGGGGCCACTTCCCCCGTGCCAGTCAGATCTGATTCAAAGATACATACATACATACATAAACAAACAAATAATTTTTAAAAAATCTACAGGCCCTCTTTCAGTAACTATAAAGACAAAATCGAGCATTTCCACAGATCTAACTGGCACATTTTCTTAATGGTTTAGACAATAAAGATGTATTTTATAATCAAAAGTAAATAAATAAACCTCCATTCGGGATTAAAAGTACTTCTTGTGACTGTCCTATCAATTGGGCTTTTAATAGCTGCTTTGAAAGACTCTAATACAGACTGATACATTTGAAAAGAGAGCTGAAAAAAAAATCCCAAAACTTGGTTATTTTTATTGGCATTTAAGAAGAGAAGAAAGAAGAAAGAAGAGAGAGAGAGAGAGA
>NW_006399867.1:7119612-7130389 GCF_000299155.1 Elephantulus edwardii | reverse complement strand
AAAAAGAAAGAAAGAAAGAAAGAAAGAAAGAAAGAAAGAAAGAAAGAAAGAAAGAAAGAAAGAAAGAAAGAAAGAAAGAAAGAAAGAAAGAAAGAACAAGAAAGCAGGCGAGAGAGAGAGAAACAAATTGTTCTAAATGACTTTTCTAGGGGATCCTATGAAGCATGCTATAGAAAGGGTCCTGAAAATAGAATTTTACTTCTGGATGGTATAGTTAAATTGTTGTGTTGTTGATTGCCTTTGAGTTGAGCACGACTCACAGAGACCCTATGAACAAAAAGCCTGAAGCCCCTCTACAGCTACTGACATTTCTCAAAGTTCACAGAGTTTCAGGAGGTATGTTATTTAGGAAATGAATGCCACTCCTGCTTCCAAACCTGTCATAGTATGTTATTGTTGTTATGTGCCATTGAGCCACCTGCGATGTATAGTGACCCTGTGTACAGCAGCTCTGGACCCTTCCCTGTCCTGAGCCAGTCTCGCCAATTCCAACACACCAACCCCCATCGTCACAGTTACTGTGTCAATGCATCTCCTCCGAGGTCTCCCTCTCCTGCACTGTCTGTCCTCTCTTCTGAGCATGATGTCCTTCTCCAAGGGCCCATCTCTCCTGACTAGATAAATAATATTTTTGTCGAGGATCTTACTCTGATTTGGTTTTGTGTGCTTGCCTAATGTTGTGGTGATGCACCATCAGGTCAGAACTGACTCATAGCTGACCCTCCAGTGGGTTTTCAGAGGCTGCAAATTGCACAAGAGGAGACTGCCCATCTTTCTTCTTTGGAGCAGCTGGTGGATTCTAACTGCCTGCCTTTGGGTCGGCAGCCTAACTTCTTCCCACTAAGCCACCAGAGCTCTCTGCCTAATACTGTGTCATTGTTGTTGTTATGTGCCATTGAGTTGAGTATGACACACAGTTACCCTGTGAACAGCACATCTGAACCCTGTCCTATCCTGTGGCGTCCTTATCATCTCTGACACACTTGAGCTTATTGCTGCAGTCACTGTGTCAATCCAGCTCGTTGAGGGTCTTCCCCTCTTGCTGACCTTCCACCTTTCCTAGCATGATGTCCCTTTCCAAGGTAAACATTCCCTTCTAGCAACCTGTCCAAAGCATGAGACGAAGCTTGACCTCTAAGGAGCACTCTGGTTGTATCTCCTCTAGGGCATATCTGCTTGTTCTTTTGGCAGTCCATGCAATACTCAATACTCTTCTCCAGTATCACAGCTGAAAGGCATCAATTTTTCTTCTGTCAACCTTATTCATTGTCCAGCTTTCTGATGCATAGCAAGTGACTGAAAAGATTATGGCCTGAGTCAGGCGCACCTTAGTCTTCAAACTGGTATCATTGCTCCTCAGCACTTTGGAGAGGTCCCTGACAACAGACTTTTTCAATGCAATACATCTTTAGATTTTTTTGACGTTCGATGCCAAGCGTGTTGATTGTGGATCCAATTAAGATGAAGTTGTTGACAATTTCAACCTCAACATTAAGACCAGTGGGCCAGTAGACAACATCATGCATAACATTGTTGTTGTTATGTGCCATTGAGTCTCCTGTGACTCATAGCGACCCCTATGTACAACAGCTCTGAACCTTGCTCCATCCTGAGCTCACCTCACCGTCTCTGACACACCTACCCCTACTACTTCAGTCACTGAGTCAATCCATCTCATCAAGGGTCTTCCCCTCCTGCATTGCCTAATATTGTTGTTGCTGTTGTTATGTGCCATCAAGTTGCCTGTGATTCATAGTGATGCTACGTATAACAGACCTAAACCCTGCTCTATTCTGTGCCAATCTTATTGTCTTTGACACACCTACCCCCATTACTCCAGTCGCTGAATCAGTCCATCTCATCCAGGGTCTTCCTCTCTTGCTCTGTTCTTCCACCCTCTCAAGCATGACATCCCTCTCCAAGCAAGGACTGGTCTCTCCTTGCTACATGTCTAAAATAGGTCAGATAAAGTTTCAGAATCCTTGCCTCCAAGGAGCAGCCTGGTCACACTCTCTTTAGGATGAACTTGTTTATTCTTCTAGCAGTCCATGGTATATTCAATACTCTTCTCTAGCACCACAGCTCAAAGGCATCAATTCTCCTTCTATCATCCCTAGTCATTGTCCAGCTTTCTGATGCATAGCGAGTAATGGCAAAGACCATGGCCTGAACCAGGTGAACCTTAGTCTCCAGACTGACATCATTGCTCTTCAGTTTTGGAGAGGTCTCTGACAGTAGACTTATCCAACGCATTTAGGCCTTTAATTTCCTGGTTGCTGGTACCAAGAGTGTTGATTGTGGAGTTGAGCAAAACTGAAGCTGTTAACAATCTCAATCTCTTCACCCTCTATCATGATGCTGCCAATTGGCCTAAAACAGAGCAAGGAAACGCTGCATGGTTCAAAACTGGGAAGGGTGTATGACAGGGATATGTCCTATCTTTATACCTTTTCAATCTATATACAGAGCAGATTATCCAGGAGGCTGGGCTATATGAGGAGAAATGTGGCATCAGGATTGGAGAAAGACTCATCAACAATCTGCATTATGCAGATGACGCAATCCTGCTTGTTGAAACTGAGAAGGACCTGAAGTGCTTGCTGCAGAAGGTCAAGGACTGCAGCCTTCAGTATGGATTCTTAACCAAGGGGGGTGGATTCTCACCACTGGACCCAATATTAGACAACTGAAAAAAAATCATCTCTAACTCATTGCCGTTGAGTCTGAATGGCTCATAGCTGACCCTCCAACAGGTTTTCAAAGGCAGTAAATTGCATGGGAGGACCACCGGTGGCCCAGTGGCAAGAAATTGCCCTGCAATCCGGAAGGCATGTGATTTGAATGCACCAGCTGCTGCATGGGAGAAGGACGAGCAATCTCCTCTCATGAGATTAACTGCTTCTGAAAACACGCCAGAGGGTCAGCTGTGGGTCATTTTTAACTCAACAGTACACAACACAACACATAAATTGCACAGGGAGGACTTTCCTATTTTTCTTTCACAGAGCAGCTGGTGGATTCGAACCATCTGCCTTCAGGTTGGCAGTGCAACTCTCTATCCACTAGATTACTGGTCATGATTTGAATGACTTTAATTGCTAGCATGGTCACAATCTTGTTTCCATTGGCTCTATTACAATAAAGTCAGTGAGTGAATGGAAAAATTACTCTGCTCATGATGCAGATGTCTTAGTCATCTAGATATATTATTTTTTTAAAGAATTTATTTTTATTATTTTTTGTGTGTGTACCGTCAAATCAGATCTGACTGGTACAGGAGGAGATGGCCCCGCCTTCTCCATCAGAGCATCTGGTAGATCCGAACCGCATAGCTCTAGGATTGTAGTGCAGCTTCTTGCCACTAGGCTACCAGAGCTCCTAGATATATTCTTAGTATGTTCTAGTGATGTGACACTAGATCTCAAGATTAGGTATCATCTACAGCTTTCAGGATATAAGATTATTATGATAATCAGAGATGTTTTATTGTGAATCCATTTTATTTACTTGGCATTAATTTTGTAATTCCCATTAGATCTATTTCCTGAAGAAAATATTATTTCACTCTAAGTTTTATCATCTACAAATACGTTAGCTTGCTGAAACATTCAGTCAAACTATTCCAACAGAAAAAAGGACTAAGGTTGGATTTATGGAAAAGACTATGAGGTTCTGAACATGAACCCTATTGCATCAAAGCAAGATTTTCAGAACCCTGTTGTAGAAGGTGATGGCCCTTGCAGATTAAAGCTAGTCCAAGACCAAACAGAAAATTGCTGATGCTTTAAGGTTCTAGTTTCCAGATATGAGAAGCCATCTTTCTCCTTTCTCCAGATTTAGCTAACCATTAGGTTTGGGTTTTGCTTGTACATTTAATGGAACATTTTCCTTATACTTCTGGTGGACAGGGAGCCCAGTGTCTGGAGGAGAAGGTCTATATTTAGTACATCCCATTAGTTTGAATTTGCCAATTATCTGGAAGCATGAACTTGAAGCTGAAGGGCCTGGGTGAGCAACAGCAAATACACCCCTTCAAGGTTTTGGACTCTGAGATCACTGGACCATTTAAAACTGCTGATGCAGCTTTGTGCTAGAAACTTGGGTTTATCAACTGGTTTAAAACAAAACAAAACCAAAAAAAAATTAAAAAACTCATAATGCATGGCAATGATTTATACAACAAATGTGAATGAAGAATATTGTGAAACACAATGCATATGAATTTGTAAGCAAATCAATATAAATTTTTTAAAGAGTAAAAATAAATCATAAAGGCTATCCATGTATTAATATCTATCCAAGCCATTGGTCTTTGGGTTAGCAGCACAACTCCTTACCCATGAGGCCACCGGAGTTCTCTTATTATTATTAAAATGATCAAATGCTATATGAAAGTTACATAAAATGTACTTTCTTAGGAAGGATTTCTTAGAAATCCTACCTATGAAATAGAGAAGATACAGGCTACAGATGGACTTGAAATCTTACATCAAGGCTGATTGCCTAACAACTAAAAAAAATCCACAAACAAAACCCCTAATAATTGAACGGAAATCCAAAACCTCTGTAAATGTCTATTAAAATTAATAATAATAAAAAAAGAAGAAAAACAAACAAACAACAACCCATGACTGTGGAGTTAGAACTGACAGTTGGCTCTCCAGTGGATTTTTAGAGACTGAATCTTCCTCCCTTAGAATAGCTGGTACATGCCATGGTCTTTGCAATCACTTGTTATGCGTCAGGGAGCTGGACAATGACTAGGGAGGATAGAAGGAGAATTGATGCCTTTGAGCTGTGGTGTTAGAGAAGAGTATTGAACATACCATGACTGCTAAGAAAACGAACAGGTTTGTCCTGGAGCAGGTGAAGCCAGGCTGCTCCTTGGAGGCAAGGATTCTGAAGCTTCGTCTGACATACAATCAGAGTGCTCTTTGGAGGTCAGAATGATGAGGTTCCTCTTCACATACATTGGGCATGTTGCTAGGAGGGGCTATTCCTTGAAGAGGGACATGATGCTAGGAAAGACAGAGGGTCAGCAAAAGAGAAGACCCTCAACTAGGTGGATTGACAAGGTGACAGCCACAATGGGCTCTAGTGTGTCAGGAAGTGTGAGGATGGCACAGGACAGAACAGGGTTCAGATCTGCTTTTTATAGGGTCACTATGGGCCATTTGGAAGCAGGCGTGGCATCCACTTTCTAAACAACAAGGCTCTGGAAACTCTCTGAACTTTGGCAAATGTCCATAGTTATAGGAAAGCCTTTTTGTTCATAGGGTCGCTACTCAAAGGCAATTAACAACAACAACAATACATAGACTAATCTCTACCCAGCCTGCTTCCCATTTTCTCTGTCTTGCTCTGTTTTGGAAGAGAAAGTTTATCTACTCCAACGAAGATCCACTGAGCTGTCTGCATTAGTAACAGGCTGGGTTGACAGCTGGACTCAGTAAATGCAGTTCTGGAGCGCAGTGTATGGGAACTGTGAGGCGATGGCGCCCTCTGGTGGCCACAGAGCTGTTGCTGTAAATCCATGGTGCCAGGTGTTCCAACAGCATCAGAGCAGAAAGGACCTGTCATGTTCGACACAGCGCTGCAGGGCTGCCACTTTGGATACAAGAGTGGGCGGAAGCAAGTCCCCAATGGCAAGAGGAGTCTGTTAAACCCCTGAATGCATGCTCAGTGGCCAATGCCTTGGGCAGGGGTTGCTTCTCTGCAACGCTCTAGAAAAGTGCTGTTTTAAGGTTGAAGTTCCACTTCGAAGTTTCCTCCATTTCCCTTTGTTGGGAAAGGTCCTATCTTCTTATCTTCATTCCAGCTTGACCTCCTGCTGATAACCTGTCTTTTCCACCCCAGATACAGTCATGATTCAGCGGATCTGGAGTGGAAAGGCAACTTCTCAGCAGGACGGATAAATGGGAATGAACCAGTTCCAAGTCAAGTATCTATGGTTCTAGAAAAAATTACCCCAATATCTAACACCTTAAAAAAAACCTCAACATTTGTCATCCAATCTCATAGCTGTGCATCAGGAATTCAGCAGGGTGGTCTAGGCTCAGGGGTCTCTCACTAGAATGGAGTAAAGCAGCGGGCAGGGGCTGGTCATTTCCAGGATGGCTCCCTCCACGGCTGCTGGCAGGAGGTCCAGTTCTCAGTCAGGTGACCCTCTCCGAAGAGCAGCTGCTTTAGTGCCCTCACAACATGGCAATCTGATCCACCCGACCCCCCCCGACCCCCGCCTCCATCCCAAGAGCAAGCATTCCTGGAAAGGTGGAAGCCACTGTGTTTCATATGACTAAGTCTTAGAAGGGCTGCACCATCATTTTCAACATACTTTTGTTAGAAACAAGTGGTTAAGAATAACCTGACTCAGCCAAGGACAATTCAACTTCACCAAACAGAAGGGAAAGAGAATTTGTGGACAAAAATCACTACATCATGTCACAATGCAAGCTTGATCCAGTAGGTCTGTGGAAGAACTAAGAGTCTGTGTTTCTAATAAGCTCCCAGGGGCATTGCTGCTGTCAGCCCATGAACACACTGAGTACTGAAGGATACTTGCGTCTCAAAGACATTCAAAGAGCTATAGCTCAGAGGACCCGTGTGGAACCACACTGCTTTGAGAAGAACATCTTTTGTCCTCACATCTGGATAATGTCCAGCTTGAAAATCACATTTCCCCTGAACGGTGAGGGCAGTGAAAGAAAGGGAGAACCAAGATTCCCTTGTGAATACACAAGGACAAGCTGTAATGGAGTTAAAAAACAATTGGGCGAAGATTCAGAAACTTTCCAGCCTTGTTCTGGAAACTCTCAGAAGCATAAAGCTTCACCATCAATTAATTCTGAGGCAGATGGCAAGCAAACAGTGGTGAGCCTGGGCTTTTGACAAGATGGTACAAAGCATCTTCCTAAGATGATGGTCACGAGGCTTCTAGAATTGCCTTTGATACAAGACAAGAAAGCACCAGCATCTCAGATCAAGGAGCCCAGGGGTACTGTGAGCTTGAAGGGCAGGTGGGTAAAAATATTGTTCTTCTAAACAGCCTAGATTGGATTTGCTTTCAAACAGAGCACAAATGGTCGATTCTGAGCTAATGCTCATAGAAATCCTTTTAAAGTGTACAATTCAAGCTTTAGTATTCTCACAAGTTTAGGGGATCACTACTCTCCAATTAATGAAAATCTTCACCCTCCCAAGGAAAACGCCTATTTTCCCTGGAAGTCACTCCCCTTTCCCTCCTTCTCCCTCCACCTCTGCCAACAGAAGTCAGCCTTCTGTCAGATGATTTCGCCTCTTCTCAACGTTACACACATGGAAGCATACCATACATGGTCTTTCGAGTCTTGCTTTTCCTTTAGCGTCTTTTCAAGGTTCATTCCGAACATAGAAAATACCAGCACTAAATTACTTCATACCTTTTTAGAGCTAAATCTATTTCATGGATGTATCTACACTTTCACTATTTATCAGCTGGACATGTATTTCTATTTTATGACTTTTGTGAGTAGTGTTGCCGTAAACGCTCATGTACAAGCCCTTCACGTGAACATGTTTTCCATTCTGTAGGGTAGTAGGTCTAGGAGTGGCGATTGCTAAGTCAAATAACTTCATGCTGAATTTGCTGAGCAACTGTCAAGCCGCTTTCCAAAGTTATGGTACAGTTCTGAGGTGCTGCTGGCTTGACTATGACACACAGCGACCCTACGAACAGCAGATCTGAACCTTGCCCTGTCCTATCTTGGGCATGCTAACGCTCTCTGTTACAACCACTCTGTCAATCCATCTCCTTGACGGCATGCCTACCAACAGGGGATGACAGATCCAATTGCTCCACATCCTCTCCAAGGCTGGTCCACATTCCTACAGCCATCATAGCAGCTGTGATTTGTCATCTCATGGCCCTGCACTTTGCCTGACTCCCTAGAGGCAAAGATGGTATTGTTTGTTTCATCTCACATACTTTGGCCATGCTGTCAGGAGGGGCTGTTTCCTTGGGAAAAGATGGACTGCTGGGAACAGAAGGGTCAGAGGAAGACCTGCAGCAGGATGTATTGACACGGTGACTGTACCGTGCGTGGGCTTGAGCATGGAGGAAACTGTGAGGGCGGCATAGACTGGGATAAGGTTCAGATCTGCTGTTCTGCTGCTAGGCGCTTCTGTCGACTTGACGGCACATATAACAACAACAGGGAAAAATCAGTGACATGACGCGGTTTACGGTTCAAAGGACAAAGTGAAAATGACATTTCTGAAATGCTCGTGACAAAAGGGGAGCGAGGGTGGGCCCTGTGTGGCAGCAGTGAGGGGGTGAGGCTCTGGTCGAGCCCAGGGGCTGCCCACGCTGACAGGGGCTGCCCACGCTGACTGGAGGGCATGTGGTAGACGCCAGTGTCTAAGCTGACTGCAGCGAAGGAAGAGTCCACTGAAAGGTGGACGACAGCGAGTGTGACGGGAATGTTCTCTAGGAGAGTGGGTTCATGGACATTACAGAGGATGAGGATTCCAGTTTAGGGCAAGTGGAAGTCCTTGACTATTCCAATGGCGGCTTTAAGTAAGGCAGCTGAATGTGTAAAAATGGTGTTGTGAAAATTGCAAGCTAAAGAAACTAGTCACAAGGCAGGACGAGAGACACAAGGGTAGACTGAGAACAAAGTTGAGGAACGCATCCCGGAAGTCCCAGGATGGGCAGTAAGGGATCAGGAGAGGAGGACTGGCCAGGGAAGCTGGCTTTCCTAGCAGCACGGCAGCTGCTCAAAAACATCTTCAAGCAAATACTGGCAAGTTTGTGGAGAAATTGGGACCCTTATTCACTACTGGTGGGAGTGTACAATGGTGCAACCACTATGGAAGGCACCATGGTGCTTTTGCAAAAAGTTGGAAATAGAAATATCATTTGCCCCAGCAATTCCACTACTGGGAATTTACCCTAAAGAAACCATAACTGCCACTCAAGCAGATACACACACACACACAACCATGTTTATTGCCGCATAGTTCACATGAGCAAAAAGAAGCAAGTAACCCAAGGGCCATCAACAAATTAATGGATAGAGAAGTTGTGGTATATTCACAGAATGGAATACTATGCAGCACTGAAAAGCAAGGAACTCGTAAAACATTATACAACATGGGTGACCCTGGAGGGCATTATGCTGGGTGAAGTATCTCAGTCACTAAAGGACAAATACTACATAGTGCCACTGTTATAAAACAGGACTGACATGGGGCTTGGAGGGAAACTAAGAAAAGAGGGGATAAAAAAAATGAACACTGCATTGGAACAGACGAAGGAAAGAACAGTTTAAAAGGAATATATTATTAGGTATTATTTGCATGACAGTAGTCCAGACTAAGAGGTGCACAGCAAACTGGTATGGGGGAGAGGGAGAGGAAATGGTGAAACAATTAAAGAATCTTTTTAAAGAGAAAAGGGAACTGCAGTGGGGGTAGAGAGGAAAATGTGCAACAATGAATAAATGGAAATCCAAGTTTCTTATAAATTTTCATTATCAATTAAAAAAAAAGAACATTTTTCTCCCTAATCCCCTCCCTCCCTCTCCCATTCCTTCTTTCACCCCTTCCCTTTCTGTGGGTACCTCTTAGGTACCATGAATTACAAAGCATTTTTTTGGTCCCAACAGACTCGTGGTCTTATATAAGTGATTAGGTGCCATCAAGTCTATTATGCCTTGTGGTGACTCTGAATGACAGATCTGAACCTTGCCCTGTGCTGCTCCCCTGCCATCTTGAATACACTTTGAGTATATCAAGTCACTGTGTCAATTCACCGTACTGGCAGTCTTCTACAAAGACACTTATAAAACACTGTGCACATGCAGCAAACACAGCACAGGAGCTTAGGTTTCACAGCCGTTAATCACATATACTAAAGGAGACTTCAGACATGTGTTTTCAGCCTATAATGAAAGAGTCTGGGATCTAAACTTGTCTTCACTCTTTCTCTCTCATGTTTAACTTGCTGCAATTATTATCAGGAAGCTGATTCAGTTGATCACAAAAAACCTAAATTTGCTCCTGCTTTAGAAGAGAGAAGTTGTAAGGGACCGATCCAAGCTATTTCCACGTCATTGTTCTTTGACACTAGGCCTTTTGCAAGATGAGTAAGGCTGGTTGCTGGAGCTGATTAAACAGGGCCCTGTTGGGAGGCATACACACATAAAAGATATGTCCTTGCTCACAAGTAGCCAACAGTCTCTTGCAGGCACAGATCAGAATCCCCTGGGAAGCTTCTAAAACATTTTGATCTTGGGCCTCATCTGATTAAACCAAAAATTCTGGTCTTTAGACTAAATTTATCTTTAAGAGCTCTGTAGGTTATATAATGTACAGCCAGGGATAAGAACCATTGACGGAGGTTTTTCCTTAAAACGTCAAATTCATTCATAACAGAATAAATATTTTACTCAATTTTGGTTTATTCTTTTGGTAGCAGACCTTGTTGTTGTTGTTGGTATGTGTCGAGTCTCTTTCAACTCATAGCGACCCTATGTACAATAGCCCTAAACCCTGCTCTACCCTGTGCCAATCACACTGCCTCCGACACACCCATTCCAATTACCCCAGTCACTGATTCAATCCACCTTATAGAGGGCTTTCCCCTCCTGCGCTGTCCCTCCATCCTCCCAAGCATGATGTCCCTCTCCAAGGACTGGTCCCTCCTTACAACATGTCCAAAGTATGTCAGACAAAGCCCCAGAATCCTTGCCTCCAAGGAACAGCCTGGCTTAACCCTCTCCAGGATGAATCTGTTTGT
>NW_006399867.1:7083337-7118363 GCF_000299155.1 Elephantulus edwardii | reverse complement strand
TTCTTGACATTGAGCCTCAATCCATATTGAAGGCTGCAGTCCTTGACCTTTTGCAGCAAATGCCTCAGGTCCTCCTCAGTTTCAGCAAGCAGGGTTGTGTCATCCGCATAACACAGATTGTTGATAAATTGTCCAAGTATAGGTTTCGCATTAGCACGATCAGGTGTTCTGGGATTCCCATTCTTCTCAAAGTCAGCCACAGTTTGTTATGATCCACACAGTCAAACGCCTTTGCATAATCAATGAAACTCAAGATAAGACATTCTTCTGGTATTCTCTGCTTTTCAGCTAAGATCCTTCTAACATCAGCTACAATATCTCTATAATTCAAATAGACAATCCAAAATTTCGCCTGTTTTCTGGTGAAAGTAATCCCTATCTTTATGCCCAATTCAAAAAGAAATAATGAGTATTCCACTGATTTGATGGCCTTGCCATTTCCCTTCATAAATCTTAAATGTCTTAAAAATTTCAAATTTACTTAATTTCACTGATAGGCAACATTATGAAGAAGAAAAATTGAAAACTGTCAACTTCATCTTACCTCGATCCACAATCAATACACTTGTTACCAGCAGTCAGGAGATCAGGAGACATACTGCACTGAGAAAGTCTGTAGTCAAGAACCTCTCCAAACTACTGAGGAGCAATGATGTTAGTCTGAGGACTAAGGTGTGCCTGACTCAGGTCATGGTCTTATCTATGTATCTCAGAGCTGGAAAATGATTAAGGATGACAGAAGAATTAATGTCTCTGAGCTGTGGTGTTAGAGAAGAGTACTGACTATCCCATGGATGGCCAAAAGAATAGATGTATCTTAGAGAAGGTGCAGCCACAGTGCTTCTTGGAGTCATAGATGATAAAAGTTTGTCTCATATAATCACACTTGGGAGGGTGGAGGGACGGTGCAGGAGGGGAAGGCCCTCTATGAGGTGGATTGATTCAGTGACTGGGATAATTAGGATGGGATTGTCAGAGACAGTGCGATTGGCACAGGACAGAGCAGAGTTTAGGACTGCTGTACATAGGGTCACCATAAGTCGCAAGTGACTCGTCGGCACATAACAACAACAAGAACATATACTTTGGGCATGTTGCCTGGAGAGGAATATTGGGCTTAGAAAGGTGGAGGAATGGTGTAAGAGAGGAAGACCTTCAACTCGGTGGATTGACACAGTGACTGCAGCAATGTATGAGTGTGTCAGAGGTTGTTACAATGTCAAAGGACAGGGTTCAGATCTGTTTTCATAGAGTCACTATGAGTTGTATTCAACTCAATGGCACCTAAAAACAACATCAGTAAATCAGGTTTTGTCATTTTTTTTCCTTGTTAAGATTTGTTACTTTAGGGACAATTAAACCAGACTTTCAAGGAATATTCAACCTGAATCCTTCTGATCATATGGAGATTTTTGAAAGTATTTCTTTGAGTTTATTATGTCTAATTTGTTTTGTTTGTTTGTGTATAAAGGATGCTCATCTAGATGATAACATAATTATGATAAAAACAAAAGAAGGGAAATATGGGAAGCCAATACTAAATATTTGTAATAAACTGAATGCTGTTTTTTTTTTAAAAAAGATGTTACTTTATTAAAGAACCTTTCTTTTCTTTTTAATGAACCCTTCTTGATGTGTGAAGAAAAAAGTAAGCCATGAGACCAAAGATTAACTTCATTTACTTTAATTTGAAAGTTTGTTCAACTGTCACCCGTAGGACCTAAAACAGTCCAGAGGAAAATTAACGTTGAAGATTTCATTAAAGGATTTAAAAAAAAAAAACCCAAACAACCACATTCACAGTACATTAATAAACAATAATTGCACATTTCCTTTTTTCACACACTGAAAACCATAAGCTTCCCTCAAAGGCATGATTTAAAACCTTTCTGACAAATATATCGCTGCGCTGCATCCAGCTTGGATAACGTTCTTCAGAAGGGTGTAGGCTGGAGCCTATTTAAAATAACAAAGCAAACAAGAGACAGTTACATTCTTCTTCAGTTGTAAGATGCAGGGCTGACATGATAGAGTTTGGACTTTCTTAGATAAGAAGGAAGAGCAGAGAAAACAACTTATTTTAATCTGGGAAAAACCAAAATCCTTTGCAAAAGATTGGATTACTGCTAACGTATTTGAATGATCTAGTATGCTGGGAAAGGAGGAGGGTCAGGGAAGGGGAGGGAGACTCTCACTGAGATGGAATGATATCGCCACTGCAGTGAGTTATAACTGACTCAATGACACTTTAACAAGAAGTTTCTCACAGTAAAGGGAAAAGACGCTACAGGAGAAAAGGATAAGGGAGGATGCAAAAAGACTTCCAATCAGAGAAATACTTTTGCTTGTTTTATATCAAAGTAATATACAGAAATGGTTTTCTTCTGCCAGGACTCAAAAGTCTATTTTTCTTAAAACAGAAACTTTTTTGCCCTCTCACCCTTCCAAATAAAAAAATCCCACAGAGCTGCAAGCAAGCACGCAGAGCGGGGACCTACCAATTCCGCATCGTGCTCCAGGCCTGTATCGTGGTGCTCAAGCTCTTCATCCCGAAATTTCTTTATTATCTGATTAAGGGGGAGGGACAAGAAGAACGTCAGCAGCCCAGCTCTTGTTGTTCTGTCTGATTTTGGAGGCTAAGGCCTGACATCACAATTACGACAGGGCAGGCAGCAAACATTTAAGGCTGTGTCGGCCACCTGCTCTCTACTGTGATTACTCAGTAACATCGTTCTCATTGCTGTCAAGTCAATTCTGACGCATAACAATACAGAACTGAGTATATCTGCCGTATTAGGTTTCTGTCTTTACAGACTGTCAAATCGCTCTCCTATGAAGAGGATGGTGCATTTGAACTGCTGAACTTTCTGTTACCCATCAAGCAAATAACCACTACAGCACCAGACTGCTTACTGAATGGCAATGGTGCAGGATACTGCACGGTTTAAAATGGCTGTTCACAGGCTCGCCATGGTACCTAAAAACATCACCCTGTTACAGCAGCATAAAAGCAGTCATGGCATATCTGTGTTTCAATAAAACTTTATTTACAGAAGCATGTGGTCAGCCAACAAGCAGGAGTTTGCTGGCATTTTGTTTAGGCTTTTAAAAAAAAAATTACAAACCCCATTAAAATTATTTAGAATGGAACAGTTCCTCATTTTCTGTGAAAAACGTATCTGAAGATCTCTACTCCTATTGTATTTCCTCTAAAGGAGGGTTCATGCTTCCAGCGTTTCCTGAGTCTCTTCCAATGGTACCGATAAGCAGCTCTGGTCCCTGACTGGCTCAATGGGTGTGACGAAGACAAGCCGTTTCCTCTCTCTGTGCCTCACTCTGTTTACCTTGATAATAAGGCATTGACCTAAATGTCTAAGCCTCCTTCATTAGCTAACTTTACACATTCTATTTGTTTTCGCAAAACTGAATTCTACCACACTCTCCCTCAAAAAAAATCAACACAAAAGCAAAACAAGCACCAAAGCTACTGCTTTCAAATCTGACCAACAGCAACCGTACAGGGCAGAGCAGAACTTCCCACAGGGTCTCCAAGGTGACGTCATCTCTGCACAAGCTGACCACATCCTTCTCCCATGGAGTGGCTGGTGGGTTCACATCACAGACCTGCCAGTTAGCTGCCCACAGATTAACCAATGCACTACCAGGGCTCCTGCCAAAGTGCATGTCTCCTTTTCCCCCTGTTAAGCAGCTCCATACCTGAAGAAGTTCCTCATATCTTTCAGGATCCTCCTCCATCAATGTCCTGATCTGGTTGTTATAGTGATGTGCTATTGATTCTTCCACAGCCACGGTGCAAGCCATCGCGCCCTCCTTCCCGAGCAAGGCCGTCCCAGCTCCTGGAATCAAACCCAGGACAGTAAAGGAGGGGCAGACGGCACAGTGAGGGAGACCATTCTAGGCCAGGGTCTCACAACCTCGGCACCAGCCACGTTAGGGCCAGATGATTCTACGTCATCGGGAACTGTCCTGTGTCTTGCAGGGTGTTTATGAGCATCTCTAGCTTCTGCTCTAACTCATCAAATGGTAGTTGTAAAACCCCTGTCCAAGTTCTGGCAACTACAAATGACTCCAGATTGTCAAACGTGGGTTTGAAAGCCAATTCACCCTGGGGTGAAAGGTCAATGTTTAGGTAGTATCAGGCCACAGCGTTGCATCCCAAGGATGAGAGGAAGACAGACATTCTTTTCAAGACTCTCCCTGACCTCCTTATGGGGGAAGAAGAAAGTCTTCCTTTAGGGTAAGTAGTGCTGGTCCTTCTATTCCATGCACTCTTCTCACTTTTTTTTTTTTTTTTTTTTTTTTTTTTTTTTTTTTTTTTTTTTTTTTATTTTTTTTTTCTTCTCACTTTTTTAAAAGAGGTTACACATCGTAGGTTTAGACCCTTTGTCAGGAAACAAAAATCCTGACCACTGGACCAACTGGCAACGAAGTGAAGAAAGGGCTGAAGTTGTCAACAATTTCATTTTAACTGGATTCACAATCAACACGCATGGTAGCACCCATCAAGGAATATAAATGTTTTATATGTTTTATACTAAGCAAATCTGAGGCCAAGGGCCTCTTTACATCGCTAAAGGGCAAGGGCGTGCTTGTACCAGAACACTGTTCATGGCCGGCTGTGCCCGTGAAAGCTGGACAATGGCTAAGGGAGACTGAGAGAGATCAGTGCCTTTCATACGCGGTGCTGGGGAAGAGTACTGACTATCCCATGGATTGCCAAAGGAGCAGAGAAATCTGTCCTGGAAGAAGTGCTGCCAGGGCGCTCCTGAGTAGTGAAGACGGTGAAATGTGGGGTCACATACTTCAGCATGCTGTCAGGAGAGGCCAGGCCTCGGGAAAGAACATCAGTGGAATTTGGAAAAGTACAGGGTCAGTGAAAGGAACAAAGACTTTCAAGGAGACAGACTGATACAGTGACTGCAGTAACAGGTGTAAACAGAGAAGAGAATGTGAGGATGGGGGAGGGTCAGGCAGCTTGGGTCTGTTGTGCATCAGGTCACCAAGAATTGGGATCAACCTGACAGCAAACAACAACAGGATGTGGCCGCATATAAACGACACCAGTTGTCCACACCTCCCACCTCTGTGTTCCTATCCTGACTGTTCCTTCCACAGGGTCACTGTGAGTCAGGCCTAACTTGACAACAATCATTTCTTGGGTTCTTATTTATGAAAGTACTTCTTGTTGTTGTTATGTGCTGTTGAGATGTTTGTGACTCAAAGCGACCCTGTGTACAGCTGCTCAGAACCCTGCCCCGTCCTAAGCCAGTCTCACTGATTTCAACACACTAACCCCCACTGCCCTAGTTACCATATCAATCCATCTCATCTGGGGTCTTCCTATCCTGTGCTGTTCCTTGCTCTCCCATTCATGATGTCCTTCTCCAAGGACTGGTCCCTCCTGGCTTTGTGCCCAAAGTATGGGAGAAGGAGCTTCAAAATCCTAGCCTCCAAAGAGAAACTTGCTTTCATCCTCTCCAAGACAGACTTATTTGTTTTCTTGGCAGTCTATGGTATGTTAAGACCCTTCTCCAGCACCACAACTCAAAGACATATCAATTCTTATGAAAGTACTTACTGACTTTAATATTCTATTTTCAAAGAATTTAAGCTAAGAGGCAGTTTAACTTACAGAAAAATATTAGTAATAAAAAACCAGTAACAGGACACAGTAAGAATGATGAATACAGGACTTATATTGATGAAGACAGGACCAGTTAACCAAGGTCCCAGGGCTCATTAAGCTTTTCTGGACACTCACCCAGGGCAAATCCCATCACGTTCCACAAGGGCATCAGAACTGTCGGTCGAGCCCTGAATTTAATCATCAATTCACTGAACTTCTTCAAATGGTCCTTTTCTTGATCCCACATTTTCTGCAAAAAATGTAAACCATCCAAGCATTCCATGGAGGGCGAATGTGACATACCAAGGGCACCCCCTGCCAGAGCCATGTGCTAACAAGGACACAAAACGGAAATGGAGAAAGAACAATGATGTCCTCAGTCCCCTCAAATCACCAATGAGACCAATGGGCTAAAAAGAATCTTTGATGGAGAGAAGAGTGTGCCCATAACAAATCAAAAGAGATGCCTTCCCTCTCACTCCTGCAGGTGTGCCACCTAGCCCAAGAGTGAATTTTCATTCCCTCCGGATACCTGGCTGCAGGTGGGTCTCAGGCCTTTGGATGAACATGCTTGGAAAATTAGAAAGCCATGCAACAGAGCGTGTGAGAGAGCGAACGAGCGCCCACCTGGATGATCGGCCCGACGCTTGTCCGGCCCAGGACGGCCATCTGCCCTGCATAGATGCGGTTGGCTCCATATTCGCCTGCGTGATCCACTCGGATTATTCGATCCACAGCTGCCCAGTTGATATTGTCCAAGGTCATTCCTGAACTCTGAAATCTGACACTCATCTTCCTTCCACAAGCTGCGGCAAGGTAAATGTTTATTCTTCATTACCCTCAGGATGGACACGCCCCTTCCACAGAGCAGACACCTTAGAACACAGACCTCCAAGTGCTCCTATGGATAGGTAAGTCCTGACATGTCTTTTCTCTCTGCAGTGTTTTATAAAGAGTAAATTAGTTACGAACCTCAAAGACTATAGCTAATGCTCAGGAGCTCTGGTTTCACTTTAAATATCAGAACCCTGTCTTCTCGCATCGCAGGTAACTCAGCTGCCTCTTAGGTGGACAGGGTTCTCCAGGGCACCCATCCTCAGCTGCATCACCCCTTCATATCAGTGACTCCCACCCTCAAAGGTGGAAGAGCTCCTCGTGCCCGGCCCGATCACACAACCACTGGGGGGCTGGGGGCGGGGGCTCCAACTGAGATTCCTTAAAATGTTCTCTGCATGAATCCAGGACCTACAGCCAAGGCTGAGATTTCAGAGGGGGTATGTGATTTTGAGGCCAGTATTTTGGTGCAATTTAACTAAACTCTTCTTGTCTCCAGAATGCAAATTCTTCAGGATTAGATCTTACCTTCTTTAAAACTCCAGGTAGTAACACTTTTCACTCTGAGCCTCCTACCACTGCTGTCCTTGTTAGCGACCCCACATGTGTGGAGTAGAACGGCTCCACAAGGTTTGCCAGTTTATAACTTTGTGGAAGCCAGGTCTGTCTTCCAAGGCACCTCTAGGTGGATCTACCCAGTCGGCCTTTAGGCTGGTGGTTGAGCATTTAACAATGTGTGCTCCCCATGAATCCCTATGCCTTTTATGTGGGTATGTGAAAAACTTTTTCCCACGAGAGGAAGGTTCTGTGGACATTAGCTGGAAATATCAACACTGGCCTATACTGCTGTGACCTTGAAACATATCTCTAGAGTTCATGACCAGCATGCCTTTTATAAATAACTTCTCACTTACGCTAACTTCAACACTCAGAAAATAAGCAGAAAAATTCATTTTGGCTCTATGGTTCTCTCCTTAAGAGCTGAGTGCTCTGGTCAGGTGACAGGGTAATGTTATACACACTGTATTTCTATATTGATGTCTTTGACCTTGTGCCTGTGCCTGTGCCTGTTTGGAGATCAAGGTTTCTCTATTGTGCTAATAACTAAAGGGGAGCGCTGGTGGCCTAGTGGCAAGAAGCTGTGCTGCAATCGTGAAGGCATGCAGTTCGAGGCCACCAGCTCCTCCACAGAAGGATGGGCAAACTCCTCCTGTGAGATTAACTGCCTCTGAAAACCCGCCAGAGGGTGAGCTATGACTCTATGGTACACAACAACAACAGCAGTAACTACAGAGCGGGATGGGTGTTAACATGAAGTCCTTCTCAAATGCTAGTTCACCAAAAAAAGGAAAAACAGACAGGAGGAGACACACTCATGCACTTATGTGACAGAAAGCGTGCCCTGTGAAGACCATCCACTTGTGTGGCTTTTCTTGCTGTAACAACATAAAGTAGCCCAGACAGGTGGGATCAGTGGGATTTGGAGGGGCAGCGTGCCCTTGACCTTTCATACCCTGTAGAGTTTCAAAGGCTGTAAAAGGAGAATGGACAAGGAATTGTGAAGCATCAGGAATCCTCCATGGGTCCTACTCCAGGTTATTAAGCATATTCAACTCAATGTCAGGAAGCACACAAAGTCCCAGTTCTGTCCATTGTACCATACCCCTGGGACCTATGCCATTACTGGGTCTTTAAATGGGGCTTGATAAGGAGCGCTGGTGGCCTCCTGGC
Source organism: Elephantulus edwardii (assembly GCF_000299155.1). Taxonomy (NCBI): domain Eukaryota; kingdom Metazoa; phylum Chordata; class Mammalia; order Macroscelidea; family Macroscelididae; genus Elephantulus; species Elephantulus edwardii. Next base: position 7,110,151 of record NW_006399867.1, on the reverse strand, counting down.
AAGAAGCTGCACTGCAATCCCAAAGGTAAGCAGTTCGAATCCACCAGATGCTCTGCTGGAGAAGGAGGGACAATCTCCTCTTGTACCAATCAGATCCAATTTGATGGCACGCACGCACGCGCGCGCGCGCACACACACACACACACACACACACTCTCTCTCTCTCTAATAATGTTTTTTTTAAAAATGGGGCTTGAGTATTAAAAAACAAATTCAAGAACCCCAAAGCACCCCATCTGGTGCTTTTGCCGAGGTTCAAGTCCACCAGCTGCTTCACAGGAGAAGGATGCACAATCTCCCCCAGTGTGATTTACAGTCTCTGAAATGCTGCTAGAAAGTCAGTTTAGACTTAGTGACGACTCAGCGGCACCTAAGAACGAACAACAGTGGTGCTGCTCCGGGGCACAACTCCTAAAAGCAGTACACGAATGATTTAACTTGGCGAAAACGACCTCACAACGTTTCTCTGAGGCGGTTCTGATTTGAGGAGGAAAGGCGAGCACCCTAATCTTGTTTCCCCACTCCAAATTCAAAGCTCCTTCAAATCCATTGGAGCAGCTCACACTTTACAGTAGGGTCACTCGGCGAGCTTGTTATAATACAGATACAGACGTTCACACTTTACAACAGGCCACTCAGCAATCTTGTTATAACAGATACAGACGTAGATCTGATGAAGTCTGCTTTTCTAACGCGTTCTAAGGCGGAAACTGCTGGTTTGTTAACTGCATTCAGAGAGGCTAAGCCCACGTGACGTCAGAGCACAGGCGTGCAAATTACGTCATCGCCATGGCGCTCACTCTCACCAGCGTTGCCGAGCCGCAAGCACAGGTCACTCTGCTTCGGCCACTCTGACAACTACCAACTCCCACCCCGCCCGCCATCCGTGCCGCGCAGGCGCACTGTCGCAGCCCTGTGACGTAAACATCTCCCAGTGACCTCCCTCCACACAAGTCAGGCTAAATTCCTCCGTTCAGAAACACGGCGCCGGACTGCGACTCGGCCTCCCTTTTACCTGAATGGGGCCGCCGGGCATTCGTGCACACCCGCCACAGTGGGCGAGTGGCCTCAGCCACTGCGCAGCTCATCATCCCGACTACAACACGGTCACCCGACTGAAAGCAGGCAGGACAAACGTGCTCTCGGCGCCGGCTGATGACGCAAGAGACGTAAGGCAAGACGCTGCCTGTCTTTGCCCTTTTGGAAACGCCCATGTCTCACCGCCCTATTCGATTGGTTGGAAAAGGCAAATAGAAAGATGTTATTGGATGAGCCCACTGTCAATCAACCAGGAGCTCCTCCCCTTTAGGTTACCATGGAAATTAGAACGTTAGACTGTACTTTCAGACAGAAGATCCGCATTTCTAAGAAAGAGGACTTTGGGAGAATTATTTATTTACACTTGTTGCAGTTAAGTGCCTGTCGCGTTGGTCCTGCCTCATAATGTACAGCAGAATAAATCGCTACATGATCCTGCGCTATCCTCACGAACATTACTCTTTGAACTCACTGGTGCTGTCACTGTGTTAATGTAATTTAAAGTCGTGCATGTTGTGCTTCTCCAACAGCTAGTCCCTTCTGATAAGATGTTTGAAGCACATGAGTTTTACCATCCTCACTTTTACTGAGCACTTTTCCCTAGATTGGATTGCTCTTTTTGGAATCCATAGTCTATTTACAAACCATCTGCTATGCAGCTGATAGCTAGATAATGAATAAGGATGACAGAAGAATCTATGCGTTTGAGCTGCGGGGTTGAAGAATACTGAATATTTCATGGATTTCCAAAAGGACAATTATGTGTTGGAGAAAGTGCAGTCAGAGTGCTCCTTGGAGGCAAGGATGGTGAAGCTTCCTCTCACTATTTTGGGCATGCTGTAAGTTAGGCTATTCCTTTGAAATGGACATTATGCTTGGAAAGGTGGAGGGTCAGTGAAGGGGAGGAAGACCTTCAACGAGATGAACTGATGGCAGTGTCTGTGACAGTGGGCTCAAATGTGTCTGGGATGATAAGGATAGCGCAGCATAGAACAGAGTTCAGATTTGTTGTTCATAGGGCCTCTATGAATGATACTCGACTCGAGGGCACTTAATATCAACACATTTCAAAATAGCAATTCTTCTGCCTTTCTTATTCACTATCCATCTTTTCCATACATGTGGAGACATTGCAACAACCCAATCTAAGGATCTAAAGCATGTATGTGACTGTCTTGATCTTTAACACTTTAAAAGAGTTCTTTTGTAGCAGATTTGCCCATCTCAATACATCGTTTAGTTTGATCAGTGCTTGTGGATGTTAACTGTTGGTTGAAGTAAAATGAAATCCTTGACCAATTTAATAGTTTCCTTGTACATCATTATGTTGCTTATTGGTTGAATTGCAACTGACAGTAAAGTAATAGAAAAGTTTGACCTTCCAATACTGCAACAAGAAAGATAGCAATAAACAAAAAAACAAACCTTCCCAAAAACCTCCTAACAGTTTTTTAAAAGTAAGGAAAGCATCTATGGAGTTTAAATTCTTTTTCTGCTTTAGTTTGCTTTCACTCTGCAATTTAGCTGTGTCCCTCCCTTCTGACCTTGTATCAAAGATGACCTTTTCAAGGAATGAAAAGGAAAATTTAACTGTTTTAAACTTTGACTAGATTACTACTAGTTTTGCTCTAAACCACAGAATTTATTGTCTCAGCTCTATCCCCAGCTTTACACGATGTGCTGAATAAAAAATATTTTCCCTTGAGATGGATCAGATCAGAAAGCAGCATTCAGCTGATACAGGCATTAGAAGACCCAAGAAAACAACCTAAAGAGTAGGCTAGACACCAACAGGTGTTCCCTCTTGTGTCATCAAGTCAAGTGTGACTCATGGAGACCAAGAGAACAAAAGATCTGAGAACCTTGCCCTATCATGCCCCATCTTCACAATCTCTAATAAGCTCTAGTTGATTCTTACAGTCAGTGTCAATCCATCTTGTTGAGGGTCTTTCTCTCATCCTCTGACCTTCCACCTTTTCCTGTATGATCTGTTTTTTTTCAAGAACAAGTTCTTCTTGAAAACATGCCCAAAGTATGTGAAATGTAATTTCGCCATCTATGGGATAGTAGTATTCTTTCCCAACATCACAGCTTGAAAGGATAGCTTCTTCTGTGATCCTCAGTCAATGTCTCCATGTTCAGATGCATATGACGTAGTGAGAAATAACAAGACTTGGATCAGGTGCACCTTAAACAGACATTCTTGCTCTTTGGCACTTTGGAGAAGTCCTTGACAGCAGATTTTTTTCCCCAATGCAACCTATATTTTGATTTCTTGATTGCTGTGCCATGGATATTGTGCCGAGGAAGATAAAGTCATTGAGGACATCAGTCTTTTCTCAATGCTGCTCCAGTGTTTGGGATTTTTTGTTTTCTTGTAAATTGTAATCCATCTAGACAGATGTATTCACTTATCTTCTGCAGCAAGCGTTTCAAATCCTCTTCACTCTAGCAAGTAGGGTTGGGTCATCTGTATGACGCAGGCTATTGAGTCTTCCTCCAATCCTGATGTCATACCCGTCATATAATGTAGCTTCTCAAATATTTGCTAATCATACAGATTGAATAGGTATGGAGAAAGACTACAAACCTGACACACATCTTTCTTGGTTTTAAACCATACCATGTTCCCTTGTTCTTTCAATAGCATTTTGATGTAGGTATAGATTTATCATAAGTGCAATTAAATGTTCTACTATTTCCATTCTTTCCAGTGTCAGTCATAATTTGTTATGATCCACACAGTCAAATGCCTTTGCACAGACATTCTTCAGTGTTGACTAGTTCTTTTTGGTACAATGACTCTGTGAATTCATTTTCTTTTTAAAATTTATTTTTTATTTTATTATTTTTGTGTGTGTACTGTCAAATCAGATCTGACTGGTACAGGAGATTGCCTCTCCTTTTCCCGCAGAATATCTGGTGGATTCAAGCCATATACCTCTGGGATTGCAGTGATCATTCCATTTTCTTTCTTTCTTTTTTTTCTTAAAGACAAGGGGGTGCCTGACCCAAGATCTGTGATATTTTTAAAAAATTTACTATTAATTTCAATGAAAATTTACAGAGACTTTGGATTTCCATTCATTCATTGTGCTTTTCTCCCTTTCTCCCCTCCCAACCCTCCCCCCTCTTCCATTTTCTTTTGATGTTTCTTGGGTCATTCAAGATTTTGCCCATAGCATCTCTCATTATTGCAACTCAAGTCTTGAGTTTGTTTTTCATTTATTTCAATTTGAGAAATGCCAGGAGAGTTTTTCCCTTTTTTATTCTCCAACTCCAGCTCTTTGCACAATCTGTTATAACACTTGCTTTGTCTTCTTGAGCTGCCCTTTGAAATCTTCTGTTTATCTTTTATCTTTTGCATCTGTTCCCTTTATTCTGGCTTCAGGAGACTCTAGTGCAATTTTCAGAGTCTCTTCTGACATCCATTTTTGAGGAAGACACTTATCCAAAAATCACTCATTAAACAGGTAGCAAAGGCATTCTGGGTCCCAAGTACATTGCAATTGTTTGAGAAGGATTATACTAGGAGGAACTTGCTAGTCAAGCCACAGAAGAACACCCAAACACACATGGTGGTCTAAGTGCATGATTACTAGCCGAAAGGTTGGAGGTTCAAGACCACCCAGAGACCTTCATAAGAAAGTCCTATCGGTGGCAGTTCAGAAACTGGCCATTGAAAACAAACCTTTTGGAACACAGTTATATACCAACACACATGGGATAGCTATGTGTCAGAACTGACAGGGCAACAACTGAACTGGATGGTATATAACAAAACAGATACACTGAGAGGTTCTTTCCTTCTTGGGGACAGACCTTTTGCCACCTTGGCAAAACGAATTCCTTCCTCTCCCAAAATGGAATGCCACTGTGAAGCTTCAGTCACATTTGCCAACTAGAGTTAAAGCAAATGAAGGACTGGGCTAACCGGATTCTCCTCTTTGCTGGGAGATGTCATGGCCATATGAATTGGTGAGGCTGTCTTGATAAACAAGAACTTAAAGCAGAATTTGTTGTTATTGTTGTTGCTGTTGTTATGTGCTGTTGAGTCACCTGTGACTCATAGTGACCCTATGTAGAATAGGCTGTTCTGTCCCGTGCCAGTCTCACTGAGTCCGTCATGTGATGTTTCTCTTGAATTCTAGCATTCACTCTACTTAACAGAGGAAAGAAGTTGGAAACAATAAGAATCTTGGCCAAGGTGTGAATGAGTATAGAGACACAGTTAAACTGACACAAAGGGAAACCCTATTGTCAATAAAAAAGAGGAGGTAGGGTTTGCACCTTAGTCTCAGGGTTCACCAAAATACTTTTTTTTTAAGCAGAAAAAAGAAACATATATTTCACATAAAAATACACTGCTGTGGAGTAAATGCTAACCCGTCACATCTCTGTATCAGGTTCCTGAGGACATCTTTACAAGAAACTGCCCATCTTTCTCTGTGTGACTTACTGCCTCTGAAAACTCGCTGGAGGGTCAGCTATGGGTTGGTTCTGACTTGACAGTACACAACAACAACAACTGCCCATCTTTCTCCCGTAGAGTAGCTGGTGGACTTGACCTTATTTGGTTAGCAGACAAAATTATGCAATAACCTGTTGCAGACCAAGGGAAAAGTATTTTTATACTTATCAATAATGAGACAGACAGGCAAGAATGAGATAGAACAGAGAACATAAAGAAAGAGGGCCAGCAGTCCTTGACTGAAGGGCCCCATTCCAGCTTCCCTGTGTCTTTATTGAAAATTATCAGGAAGTAAATCACAAAGAGAATTCAATGCAAATGAAGACAAGTCCTTTCTATTGAAAACCTTCTGCTTGACTCAGGAGGGAGGGGTCAGCAAATAAATGCAAGAATCCAGTAAACCCTTAAGGATTGCCTTAGTGCCTCAGGGTAAATGCCAGTTTGTACCAGAAATAGCATTCGGTTTATTACAAATATTTAGTATTGGCTTCCCATAGTAACCAGAGCTCCAAGACCTGGAAGAATAAAACATATAAACCAGGAGCAGTGTTTCTCTCTGGAATGGGATGGGGAGTGCTTGAGGTAATTCTGTTTAAGTTTATTTTAAACACACTAACATATGCATCCCTTCTACGTCTCCAGGGAGCCAAGAGGACTTAAAAGCACTCATCTCATGATTGCATTAAGCACTCCTTTCTACTCTCCTTCATTTGAGGAGGTAACAAAGCACAACCAGGCGTACAAAACGCGCTGTTTCCCTCGTTCTCCTGATTGCTGATGAGAAGGCTCCATGAATCCAAATAAGACACAATCACATTTTAAAACTCAGAAGCTCCTATTTAATCAGTAGTTTCAATGCACATTTGTTAGAGAGGGTTACATTTTAAAATTCATACAGACATCAGTGGGAATTATTAAAGCTGTCAAAATATAAAAATGCATTTCAAGTAAGACATGTGCAAATTGGTAGCATTTAACTAAAATACATAAGAGTACTTCACTATCAGTTTTATAACAGGTAAGAAAAAGAGCAGTTTAAGTGTTTTTCTCTCTCACACACATACACACACTCACTCACTCTCTCTCTCTCTGACTGTCCTCAGCAACATGGAAGGTTAAGAACATTTCATACATATAAAGGCTTTAGAGACATGCCAATAACTAGAATTTGTTTTTTCAAAATAAGGATGGCATGAATGTTGTTTGCTCAAAATCCCATACCAGTTATTAGATTTGGAAACTTCTAAGCCTTATTATCAAGATACAGATTTCCTGACAAACACAGTCACCTGACTGGTACAAAGATTTCCCAGGTGAATGGCAGCTTAGGGGAAGAACAGGGAAATGGTGCCCTGGCAAATGGACAAGCATAGAGAAACCCACAAGCTATCCTATTTTGCTCTCCCAAACAAGGAGTCGCTCACATTTGAATAATGCAAGAGGATGACAGTAAACATTCTAAAAATCTGTACTGAACTTTAAATTCCAGCTACCCCCAAAGAAGAGTCTGGATTAAGTGCAAATTAAAAAAAAACAAAACAACAAAACAAAACACCACCAACCGAAATACAGGAGATGATGAAAGGGGTCTGTTAAAAAAGCACAGTACTCGGTAAAGGACTTTTGAAGGCATTAAAGGAATACAGAGTACCTTCAACAGTGACTTAGGCTTATGTTATGTTGAAAGGTTCAGAGCTACATCAGTGCTGGGTAAGCTTATCCTGACACACTTACTGCATAGGGTTCCTACTGTAATGGAAATTTTAAGAGATACTCCACATACTTGCTAGAATAAAGGCACATACATTTAAAATGGTAAGCACCAGGAGATATGTTTAAAAAAGAAAAGTACTGGGCTTTCAACATGTGGACATGTTTCTGTAAGACACCAGCATGCCACACAGTTTGCTACAGAGTTCGGTACATTTTCACAGGCCGGCCTGTGAGCTAAAGCTGCAACCTGTATTTCAAGCCCCTTTTGTAGAGAAATCCACAGTTCAAATCCTAAACAGCCTTTTCTGAAATATTAGGTGTCATCTGGAAGATCAGAAGACCAACTCTGACTCCTAATTTTTATGGCACAAGGTACCCCCTGCGTGTCTTCAGGACTCAGGCCCAGAAAGGAACCAAGGCTTGTGGACTCTTGAGTAATGAGGTTGCACTGAACCACTCTGAAAGGGAAGAAAACAATATTGCCAACACATTTCCTCCTAGGACCCAGTCCAGTGCATTCAAGATGTGCTTGTCCACACAGCAATGAACAAGCTTTCCCTCTCTCTCTCTCTCTCTCAAATTACTACCATGTGAATGAAATCACACAACTATGCTATTTTCTATCACTCTCAAGCATTATGATTGAAGGTATTCTTTTCACTGAGAAATTCAAGTCTCATTTTAAGGTCAACAGAATCATTGCAGAGTTACTACTTCTTAAAGAACATTCTTCAGTTGAAAGCCCTCTAGGCAGTTGAAAAGAAGTAACTCAGTCTTACAAATGCATAGCTCCAAAGTCAACTTTTAAGAAACAACCTTTTAAATCTCTATAAGACCTCTTCTCAACTTTTGTTATAAAGGCATAAGCCTCTTAGTGAATGAATATTTATGCATAATCCTGATGAGGTCCAGGAAAAAAAGGCTTGATTTTAAGTCAGCTTTTCTTCTAAGTCATCCAAGTCCCAAATGTAGGGACAGGGATATGGGAACAGAACCATCCCTGCTGCATGCATGGAACCAGTCTCAAGGTAAGCCAAATGGTAGAAAATAGATTTAAAAACTTCTGTTCAAAACTCAAATTCATTTTAGATACTTGGGAAAGTCGTGAGGTCAGCTTATGCAAAACACAAAAACAAAAACAAACCCCAAACTCCAAAACAACACCACCAAACCAAAAACCATCTTCAGCATCAGTCTAGTCTGCTCCTCACATCCTTTTGCGCTTCTGTTAGCTTCTGGATTAGGTAATGCTTATCACGGCTTTCCTGGAGGGGAAAACAAAGACATGAACTGGAAAATACATTCACTATATCTGAAAACAAACAGTTATTATTTTCTCCCCAGTAAATTACCTATACAATTTGGGATTCTAACCACTGGACTTTTTCTTGTCAGAGTTCAAACAGGCTTGTCTATTTTTCTTGTGCCCCACAGGTGCTGATGAGATTTTAAAAATGTACAAGAAGAGTGCTCACTTTGGCAGCACATATACTAAAACAGCAACAATACTGAGAAGATAGATTAGCAGGGCGCCTGAACGAGGATGACATGCAAATTCGTGAAGTATGCTTTTTTTCCTCTTTAGCGTGCCATATATTTTAGATGATAAAGTCTTTCAAGATTACTCTTTCAAGGGATAACTTGATTTGAGATTTTATTTTTTGTACTGGGTTTGTGTTTTGTTTTGTTTCTGTCCATTTTTAATAAACATAAATGTGGAATGGAATTGTCTTCTCTCTTAAAAAATGTGCATTAAGGTGAGCTCTGGTGGCCTAGTGGCAAGAAGCTGCACTGCAATCCCAGAGGAGTGCGGCTCAAATCCACCAGAAGCTTTGCTGGAGAAGGAGGAACAATCTCCTCCTGTACCAGTCAGATCTGATTTGACACACATACACACAATATATATATAAAATGTGCATTAAGAATCAGAGAAAATATTTTTAAAATGTCTGGAAACCATGTATCATACAAGGGCTTGGTATTCAGAAGATATATGGAAGGGGGACAAAAATAAAACAACTACCGAACTTTCCTATAATTCAACAACAAAAAGAGAGACAACCCTACTTCAATTTAAAATGGACAACAGATTTGAATGGACATTTCATGATAAAGGATACATATACGGCAAGGAAGCTAGGTGACAAGATGCTCAACAATTAGATATTAAACTCAAACTCACTGCCATTGAGTTGGCATTGGTTCTTAGCTGGCAGTTGGGCCGATTTTCAGTGGTGGTGGGGGGGGTTATAAACAGCACAGAACAAGATGGCCCATCTTTCTCTTGAGGAGCCACTGGGTGGTGTGAATGCTCAGGGGTGTCTCCTTTGGCACCTCAACTCCCTACAGACTTCCCCACGAGAGTATAAATCAAAACGATAATGAGATACCATTCCACCCTCCGCCAGGTTATGATCAGAAAGACCAAAAATAACAATTATTAACAAGGATGTAGAGAAATAGAAACGCCTAATCCATTGCTGGCGGGATTTAAAAAATGGTGCAGCCACTACAGAAAAAAAAAGTATGATGGTTTCTCAAAAAATTAAACATAAAGTTGCCAGTGGTCCCGCAATCCCACGTTTTGGTCCCAACCATTCTTTTGATGCACACCCTGAAGAACTGAAAAGAGTGAATACATCGAGGTTCACAATAGTTCTATTCACAATGGCCAAAAGGTGAAAATAATCTATGTCCATGGGCCATCAAGAGAACTAAAAGGTCTGCTCTGGAGAGGGTGAAAACAAGTTTCTCCTTGGAGACTAGGATTTTGAAACTCTGTCTCACATACTTTGGACATGTGGCCAGGAGAGACCAGTTCTTGGAGAAGAACATCATGCTTGGAAGGGTGGAAGGACAATGCAGGAGAGGAAGGCCCCAGATGCTCTGTGAGAGAAAAGATGGTCAACCTCCTCCGGTGTGATTTAGAGCCTTGGAAATCCACTGAGTGTCAGCTATGAGTCAGCTCCAATTCAGCGGCAGTCAGTGAGAATGAGTAACCATGTGATGAGAAGACCCCAACACCCATTGCATCATTATTCACAGCAGCAAAGAGATGGAAGCAACCCAAGTGCCCATCAACAAATCAATGCATAGAGAAGCTGTGGCATATTCATACAATGGAATACTATGCAGCACTGAAAAACAAGGAACTCATAAAATATTACACACAATGGGTGACGCTGGAGGACATTATGCTGAATGAAATATCTCAGTCACAAAAGGACAAATAATGTATAGTGTGACTGTTCTAAAACAGGGCTGACATAGGAATTGAAGCAAAACTAAGAAAAGGGGATAAATAATGAATACTGCGTCGAAATAGATGAGGGAAAGAACTGTTTAAAAGGAATATATGAGTAGACATTATTTGCATGACAACAGTTCACTTTGCATAGCAAAGTGTACTGGGGTGGTGGGGGGAGGAAATTGTGCAGCAATGAATGCATTTTTTTTTAAGAGAAAAGCAAACTGGGGGGATAGGGAGGGAAATGTGCAACAATGAATGAATGGAAATCCAAGTTATCTGTAAACTTTCATTAAAATCACAATAAAAAATTTAAAAACCTCCCAAAAGACCAATGTCACCCCCCTCCCTGGGAAAAGTGGCACCTTCCTTATGATGATTTGGGCAAATGCCCTGCCATTGCCCTGTGACCCCTGCCCTTGAACCCTTACCAGCATTAGCTGCTCGCGGAGCTGGTTGACCACCTGTTTGTGTGCTCCCGCCAGGGCGATGAAGTAAAACATGATGAGGCTGCAAGCAAGGAGGAGAGGTCAGCAGTGAGTCTGTATCTTTGGATGCCAACAGAGAAACCACCCAACATGTGTTACCTGGAACTATTCTCTTTTCCTAGAAGAGATAAAAGCCTCACCCACTCTAAGCAGAGGACATCTGACACAGCTAGGGGATGTGTTATTGGACAGTGGTAACAGTGTCTGTGTGATTTATGCCTCACTTTTTAAGTTGCTATGACCCCAGTACACACAAAGACTAGAGAAGGTGCAGGAGAGGGTCCAGAAAATCAGCCTGTCCCATAAGTAACTGGCTGGGGAAGACAGTGGCAGATGGTCTTTGGCCTCTATTTCCTTATCTGTAAAGTGGGGTAAATACAGGAAAAGTGAGCAATTGCAAGGCTCAGCATCCATGAGCCTATTTTGTCAGCAGTTTGCTCATGATTCCTGTCGCCTGTCAGACTCCAAGTCTCAACTATCCCTTTCAGAGGAGGGGGAAAGGAGGCCCAGAGAGGCCCAGTGATGGAGCAAGTGTAACAGGTGATCCTGTACCCCACAGAGAGGGGCCTGGTGGGAAACCCTCCTGTCCTGCGTGGTCCCCACTCACCAGATGATCATGAAGAAGGGTACCGCGAAGGCCTCCGAGGTGAGCCCATGGATCAGGGACTGGAGCAGGCTGGGGAAGGTGCTCACCGTCTTGGGAATGATCTCCCAGGTAGTGTTGAAGTTGGTGAATGGCCCACAGGCCTTGGAGGAAGGGATGCTGCCAGGGCACAGGACAAGGTGCTCAGGGAAGGATACGGCAGCCCGGATTGAACCTCCCTCCTCTGCACACACACATCCTACCAGCAGGCCTCGTGGACCCTCTTGAGTGTTGGGGTCAAGACTGCCTAGCCTGGACTTGACAGGTCTCTAGAACCAGTATTCGGGGAATCCAGGGGACAGAGGAGCAAGTTAAATGACACTGTAAGGAAATATACCCAAGATGTCCAGAAGAGGAGAACTCGAGCCTCTAATGTCTTAACTTAGAGATGAAGAAACTGACCCAGACACAGCAACAATCAATCAAAACTTAAAACAGATTCCACGGGAGAAAGATCTCCTCCTGTGCAATTTAGAGCCTCTGAAAACCTGCTGAACTTTCAGCTCTGGGATCGTTGCAACTCGGCAGCAATGCGTTTAAGAGTTTTGAAAGACAGAACACATCAGATTGCTAACCAAAACATTAGAGGTTCAAATCCACCAGCTTCTCTGAGGAAGAAAGATGTTAAGTCTCCTCCTGTAAACATTCACAGCCTCAGAAACCCAATGGAAAGTTGCCGAGTCAGAACTGATTCAAAGGGCAGTAAGAGAATGAAAGAAAGAGAGACAGCAGTTAAAAGGGATGGTCAATCTCAAAGGCTCTTCATTTTTAAAAAAGCTACAAAGGCCATTTTAGGGCGATTGGAGAAATAGCAGAGGGCAAGGTGTGATCACATTATTGCAGATGCACATAAAGGAGAATATTCTTATTCTTTTTTTAAAAAATTTCATTACTCTAAGCTTTATTTTCTCTTTTTTAAAATTTTATTTTAGTGGAGTGGGCTTAGGAGCAGGGATTGAATAACAATGAAAGAATTTTTTTCTTTTACTTTTTTAAAAAAAGTGAGGCGGAGTGGGCAGGGAGAAAAGTGCCAACAATGACTGAATGGAAATTCAAGGTCTCTGTAAACTTTTATTAGAATAAAATTTTTTTAAAAAAGAGAATATTCTTATTCTTAAGAGTTGCATGCTGGACATTCTGCAGGGTGCTAGGGGCTTCGGGCTTGGCGTCCTAGAACCATAGCCCAGTTTGTCCGTAACCCAGTGGAGAAACACTGCTGTGAATTACTCAAAGCCTCAACTGGCCACATTGTGGTACCATGTCAATGTGACGCTGGTTCCTCTAATCCCTACTGAGATCCCTACAGCTATTCAGAGCCTTGGGGGGGGGGCGGAATCAGTAGTGCTCAAACTGTGGGTTCTGATGGCCTAGTGGCAAGAAACTGCGCTGCAATCCAGAAGGCAAGCAGTTTGAGGCTACCAGATGCTCCACGGGAGAAAGATGGGCAATCTCTTCCCGTATGATTAACTGCATCTGAAAACCCACTGACAGGTCAGCTCTAACTTGATGGTACTCAACAACAACAACAACAACAACAGAGCTCAAACTGGTCACTTCAAACAGCTCACTGGTTAAGGAAGCTATGCTGAATGGTTTGGTGGTGGCCACTGAGGTTTGGATGTGGTTTTGTATCAGCAAGATCAAGGCAAGCGTGGCATCACTGGCTATGATGTATGTAACGCATCTGATTATTCTTCATTTACTATTCATGTATTCTTGGATCAGGTATAATGAGATTGGTATCTCAATAAAATATATAATGCATGAGATTTTTTTAAAAAGTTGCATTTTAAGGTACAGGGATGTAACATCATGGCTGTGGAACTTGATTTAAAATAGTTCATCACACACACACACCCATACACACACACACACACACAGCCTTCATCTGCCAAAGACGGATAAATGTTCAAAAGGGAAGGGTAAAGGGGAGAGGTAAGGCAGGAGAAGAGGGAGTGCAGGTAAAACCCCTCTAAGGCTGCAGAGATTGGTGGACAGATGATAGTGAGGATGGGTGAACAAAGAGGCAAAGTGTAGTGATACGAAGCTGCACTGCAGTCCCAAAGGCACTCAGTCCAAACCCTCTAGCTGCTCTGCAGGAGAAAGATGGTCAGTCTCTTCCCATGAGATTAAACTGCCTCTGAAAAGATGCTGGAAGGTCAGCTATGTGTCCATTCCAACTTGACGGTACACAACAACAATGGGAATTGGAACAGACGGGGTGAAAATAAGCACTGATCAATAGTAATTAACACGTTGCCACACACTTTTTAAATTGACGACCATGCTTAGAAACACATTTGCCGTCATTTGCGGCAACATGTTAATTATATAAAACTATTATATAAAATATGAATCGTATTCGTAAAAAGTATATGAATGATCGTATGAAACATAATGTACATGAATGAATGAATAAAGCACAATGTATATGAATGATTATATGAAAACTAATTAAAAAAAGAATAGGGAAAAAACATTATGTGGCAAAATGTTAGTAACTGGAGTGTCTTATTAAAGAACGTATGAGTATTCATTGTTGCTTTTTTTCCCAACTTTCTAATAGGGTATAAAGCGTAAAATTAAGTAAAAACACAAATCGTAAGATAGGATTATAGAATCACCTCAGTGTTTTTAAAATATAGATAGCATCTTCATAGTAAACTTTTCATAAGAAAATGTTAATATTGTCTCCAGAGAGGAGGACTTAGAGGTCGTTTTGATTAGGAAGTGTATCCCGAATCAGTCCTGATCATGATTTGTGACCCATTACTTCTCTAGTATACAAACCTCTTAACTGTAAATACTGTCTGAGTTCCATGTGGCCATTGCAACAAATTTTTTTAACCCAGTAGAGAAGAAATGAGTCTTTGAGAAGCAGGGTTGAGGTCAGAGTTGACAGAAGATAGGCTGAGAGTGTGGAGTAGGGGGCTATACCTGACCTCAAAGAAACAGGATTCGGGCCACATCTTGCTGAGGATTCCACTGCTCCTCCTTGGAATGTCAGTGAAGGTTTGACACTGCTGTTCCCATCCCCATCACCCTGTTTCTACAGTGGTGTAGACCCACAAACAATGATAGCAGTGCCACACACCCATCTTCTAAAAGGGGGGCCGAGGCTCAGTGCTCAGGAGAGAAAGAAACAAAGGTGCTTCAGGCTAAGGCAGGAGCAACTTGTCTGGTACCTCTGCAGATGAAATGATGTGGAAAAAAAAAACCAAACAATAAAGAACAAAATGGGCTCTTCAAAAGGCAAATAAAGGCTGCATCACGCAGCAAAGAAATGCCTCTTAGAAACAAGTTGTGCTTACCGTGCCATGCTGATGGTCAGAGTTATGATGGCTAAACACAGCCCAATCAACAACACCAACAGGAAGAAGAAATTGGAATTAGAAGCGCGGAACTGCCTCGGAGAGGGTCTGCAGGTGTAAATAAGGCACGCCTAGGGGAAGAAAAAGGAAGATATCAACACGGAGGGTGTGAGCACATTCCAGGTGGGGATGCAGACTGATATTGACTTTTTTTTAAGAGGGGAGTGCCAGGTGAGCTCTGGTGGCCTAGTGGCAAGAAGCTGCACTGTAATCCCGGAGGTGTACGGTTCAAATCCGCCAGATGCTCTGCTGGAGAAGGAGGAACAATCTCCTCCTGTACCAGTCAGATCTGACTTGACAGTACACACACACAAATAATGAAAAAAAAGAAAAAAAGAGGGGAGTGCCAGCAAACATAGAGCAAACTGGAAAAATGTCTAATCCAGATCCTAACTTAGGGAATTCCTTCTAAGGAAATGGTAGGAAAAAATGGGTCAAAATAGATGTATGCAGAGATGTACTCCTAAAGCTGTCAATAACAGAATAACCAGAAGCAATTGGTGCTTAAAGAATTGTGCCGCTAGGGCATCTTGACATAAATGAGGGTCTGAAAATAAGAGCATGGCCTTGTAAGTCCATGTGGGGATTTATTAAGAGTGTGGTCACGCATTCTCCTCTGGAGAAGGATGGCAAGGTCCTCCCGTGCGATTAACTGCCTCTGAAATCGCACCAGAAGGTCAGCTGTGGGTTGGTTCTGACTCTACAGTAAGCAACAACAACTATCACATTCATAAGATACAGTCTTTAGAACAAATGAGAACTTTCTATGTTCAAATGACACTATGAATGAAAAGGATAGATTTGTATTTAAGTTAAAATATAGTATTTATTTTTTAAATTGGGGTTTAAAGAGGAAGAAGTAGTTAGAATTTGGTATATTTAATGATATATCCACATAAAATGCACCTAAAGGATTTCAAGGGAGCTCTGGTGGCCAAGTAGCAAGAAGTTGCACTGCAATCCTGAAGGCATGCAGTTCAAGGCCACCAGCTGATCCGTGGGAGAAGGATGGGCCATCTCCTCCCATGTGATTAACTGCCTCTGAAAACCCACTGGAGGGTCATTTATGGGTTGGTTCCAACTCAACAGTACACAACAACAAAGGGTTTCAGTCTGTTGTTCATAGGGTCATTATGAGTTGCAGTTAAAACTTGTTAGCACCTAAGAACATGCTAACAAGCTCAAAGTATGTGAAATAGTTTTTTATGAAGATGGCGCCAAAAGCAAAGAAGGAAGCCCCTGCCCCTCCCAAAACTGAAGCCAAAGCAAAGGCATTAAAGGCCAAGAAGGCAGTCCTGAAGGGCACCCACAGTCAACAACAACAACAAAAGATCCGCACGTCACCCACCTTCTGGCAGCCTAAGATGCTAAGACTCCGAAGGCAGCCCAGAAACCCCTGGAAGAGCACCCCCAGGGGAAGCAAGCTTGACCACTATGCCATCATCAAATTTCCCCTGACCACTGAGTCAGCCGTGAAAATGATAGAAGATAGCAACACACTTGTGTTCATTGTGGATGTCAAGGCCAACAAGCACCAAATTAAACAAGCTGTAAAGAAGCTCTATGACACTGATGTGGCCAAGGTCAACACTTTGATTAGGCCTGATGGAGAGAAGGCCAATGTTTGACTTGCTCCTGACTATGATGCTTTGGATGTTGCCAACAGAATTGGGATCATCTAAACTGAGTCCAGCTGGCTGATTCGAAATACAAATATTTTTTTCCACTTAAAAAAAAAGGTATGTGAGATATAACAACAACATAATATGCAACAAATTGAGATACTTTATGTTTATTTTTATTTTTATAAGAATAGAGACTAAGGTATGTCTGATTCAGGCCACGGTCTTTCCCAATTACATTCTATGCCTCAGAGAGCTAGCCAATGACTAAAGATGACAGAAGAATTGATGTCTTTGAGCTGTGGTGCTGGAGAAGAGTCTTGAACATACTATAGACTGCCAAGAGAACTAACAGGTCCATCCTACAGAGGGAGAAACCAAGCTGCTCCTTGGAGGCTAGGATTTTGAAGCTCTGCCTCACATGTTTTGGGCATGTTGCCAGGAGAGATCAGTCACTGGAGAAGGACATCATCCGTGGAAGGGTGGAGGACAGTGAAGGAGAGGAAGGCCCTGGATGAGAAGGGTAGACAAAGAACTGGGGAAATCGGGGCAGGTGTGAGTCAGTGAGAGAGCCTCAGGGTAAGGTGGATTTCAGAGCTATTGTACATCGGGTTGCTATGAGTCAAAGGCGACTTGATGGTACATAACAACATATTAAAAAATGGCCAATTCCACTGGGAGGGGGCTCTAATGTGCAGTCTCCTGGGAGCTATACTGCTAACCCAGGGGTGTTTCAAATCGACCAGTGGCTCCGCAGAAGAAAGATGGGCGATCTCTCTCCATACACTTTACAGCCTCCAGAAACCCACTGGAGGGTCAGCTAGGAATCAGTTCCAACTTCATGACAATGAGAAGGTTTTCTAAAATTTCCACTGAGGAGAAAAAAAACAGCATAACCCCACACCACCGTTGATGGTAATATCAAGGGAGAGGTGAACTGGTATAGAAACAGATGTAAAATTTCTCCTTCATCTTTAAGAGGACATGCCATCAGGAGTAGGCATGAAGCTGTTCTGATGTCAGCAGTGGCCAGGACATCTTGAGAGCAGAGGCCACAGAGTTTTTTTCTGGACCACTCCACTTAGCACTTGGCTAAGGACTCAGGAGCTGCTTGAGGGTGTATACAAACAACAAAGTCAAACCAAACCCAATGCCAGCTGAGTCCATTCGAACCCATAGTGAAGCTATAGGATAGAGATCTTTCTGGAAGCAGACTGCCACATCTTTTGCCTTGGAGCAGCTGCAGGGGGTTGGGGGGTTGAACCATCACTCATTCTGCTGGCAGTTAAATGCTTAACTAGAGTGCCACCAGGGCTCCTGACACAAACGAGGGCTTGAAAAGAAATGCATGGTCTTCTAAGTCAAAACAGAAAAAAAAATGGTGAAATTGGAACTCATGCATTAAATATCACCAAAACGTGCTACTGACGATGGTGCAACTGATTTAAATTCCAGGACCGGAGCCATATTAATCAAATCATCAAGATTACAAAAATGTCTACGTCCATCCATAGAGAGAGAGATCAGCTGGCCCTGTGGACAGAAAGCGATGCTACCAAGCCAAAGGTGGGTGACTTTTAATCCGTGGCCCTCGGGCCTGTCTTTCATTGTTTTTGTTCAGACATTCCTCTAGGTTGTATAGCCCTGGTGTACAAGGTGCCGTACAGCGGTAACTTGTGGTTGCTGTGAGGCTGAACACTGTGACACTGATGTGTCAAATGCGTTAATGATTGGTTACCCACTGCAGACAGAGAATGGGGTGGAGCTCCCTGATTAAAACAAGCTTGGAAGGAGGAGTGGCATCCACTTTCATAATAGCTTGCCTCCAGAAACCCTATGAACCTGGAGAGAGGATGAAAGACACCCAAGTGTTGAGGACTCTCCTTCATAGGGTCGCTATGAGTTGCCTGCGACTTGACGGCACTTAAAAACAGCAACAACACGTCCATCCAAAATAATTTTTTAGAATACACACACACACACACACACACACACACACACAGATGGCAGGGATGTAAGAAAGAACTCTGGCTGCTAACCAAAAGGTGGGCAGTTTTAACTCCCCTGTTGCTCTGAGGGAGAAAGATAGGAAGTCTTCTCTCATTAAGATTCAATCTTGCACACCTATGTTTATTGCTGCATTGTTTACAATAGCAAAGAGATGGAAGCAACCCAAGTGCCCATCAACAAATGAATGGATAGAGAAGTTGTGGATTTATTCACACAATGGAGTACTATGCAGCACTGAAAAACAAGGAACTCATAGAATATTATACAAAATGGGTGACCCAGGAGGACATTATGCTGAGTGAAATAGATCAGTCACAAAAGAACAAATACTGCATAATGCCACTGTTATAAAACAGGGCATAGGGGTTAGGGGAAACTTAAGAAAAGAGGGGATAAATAATGAACACTACATTGAAACAGATGAGGGTAAGAACAGTTTAAAAGGAATGTATGACTAGACATTATTTGCATGACAACAGTTCAGAATAAGAGGTGCACAGCAAATTAGACTGGGGGCAGCAGGAGGGAGGAAATTGTGCAACAATGAAAGAATGGAAACCCAAGTTTTCTGTAAATTTTCATTAAAGTATTAATAACAAAATTTAAAAAAGATTTTAAGAAAGGATTCAATCTTGACGCAGGGTCATTATGGGTTGGAATTGACTCAACAGCCATAAATATAAGGAAGCCTTGGTAACATAGTAGTTAAGGTTGTGGTTGATGGTGTGGCATCAAGTCTAAACCAACTCGTGGGTGACAATCCAATAGGTTTTCAGGGGCAAATCGCACAGATGTTTTGCAAGGGTGGAGGGACAGCACAGGAAAGGAAGAACCCAGATGAGATGGGCTGACATGGTGCCTGGGGTAATGGGGGCAGGTGTGTCAGAGACAGTGAACTTGGCTCAGGATAGAGCAGAGTTCAGAACCACTGTGCATAGGGTTGCTATGAGTCGACTTGATGGCACATAACAACAACAGTGACTCGTAGGGGAGGACACTGCCCATCTTCTCCTGAGTTGCAGCTGGTGGATTTGAACTGCCTGCCTTTGGGATGACAGAGAAACTCCTCACCACCAGGCCTTCAGAACTCCCTACTGGTTAAAGACTCAGACACTAACCTCACGGTCAGTAGTTTGAACTCAACATGGGAAAGCTGTGGCAGTCTGCTTCAGTATAGAAGTCCAACTCTGGACACTTGCTGGGCAGTTCAATGTCCTTATGAGGCCACTTTGAGCCAGAATCCATTCAAGGGCCATGTACGGGGTAGGCTTTTAGTCTGACATGTCTGACTGGAAGTGACAGGCTGCACACATGTCAGTGCCCGACGCCCTAGTGAGTCTAGAGTGGTGTAGGTATCAGTCACCAACCTCCCACCCCTCTCCTTACCTTTTTCACATAAAAGATGATGACGTATTTTACCACTGCAATTGCAGGAATAAGAGGGGAGAAGAAGGCTCCAATCCAGCAAATGGTCTGCCCATAAACGATGCTCAGAACATTTTCAGGAATGGAAAATTCCTGATGCCCCCAGTACTTAATCATCTTCCAGGAGGAACAGTAGGTTACCAGGAGTCTGGAAATGACAAGGAGGGGGCTCACCAGCTGTCAGCGTTAACAGAGCCCAGATCCAAGTAGACATGGTTGGCAAAGCCAGGGCTGTTTCCTCAGGGAAAAAAAATAGGTTGGTGTGGTGTCTTAGCACATAGTGAATTCTGAAATTCAGGGTTCGAGTCTCGATTCTATAACTTATTGACTAAAAGAAAACCAAACTTAGATGAGTTCCTTGGCCTCTGTGATCTCATTTTTCTCATCTGGAATGTGGGTGGATTAGCATGCAAGCCACCTCCAAGGGCCGTAGGGGGTGTGAGTGACACATGGCAACTTCTGGGCTCTAACTTCCCACTCAGCACAGAAAGCACTGTGCACAAACACAGAAAGGGGTTGTGAGGGTCTGTCAGTAGCACATTCTTGGCACCTAGAAGTTAGAAACTCTGCAACCAGAGGCCCGAGATACACTCAGTTGCTCACTATAGAATTGTCACATATTAGCTAAGATACAAACAACTTAAATCTCTATTAACGCAGGCCACCACTCAGCATGAATTTTCATTGACTTGAAAATGACTCATACCTAACCCTCCAGCATGTTTTCACAAGCTGTAAATTGCACAAGAGGAGATTGCCCATCTTTTTCCCTGAAAAGATTCTGGTGGATTCGAACCACCAAAGTGGTGCCACCTTTGGGTTATCAGTGTGACTCCCTAAGACTAGGACACCAGAGCTCCCTAGTGCAGGCACCTTACACACTCCAAGAAATAAATGACAGCAATTCATATGTCCAGACATGGAAAGCTGTGCATGGCAAAAACACAGTCAGGAAGCTGGTCGCCAGTGTGGATCCACGGGAGTCCACTTAGGAGGGGATAACACTGCCAACCAAGCTCTGGGCTTACGTGAGCACATGGGGACAAGTACACTTACGCATCCTATGGAAGCATGTGTGGAGAGGAAGACCCTCAACAAGAAGTACTGACATCTTGTAACAATGGGCTCAAAAGGATGGCCCAGAATAGGGTCAAGTTCAGCTCTGATGTTTGCAGTACATCGTAGTCGACACCTAACAACAACAGATCGACCTCTCAAGATAAGAGTTCAATAGTGGGGTTGGGTAGCTGGCTAACAAAAGATCTCTTCTTCTCCAGACTTGTGTATGGATTTAACATCTTAATATTTTTAGCATTTTGTAATAAGCACATGTTCCTGATATATTTGTGTCTTTTATTAACCACGCCTTTTTAAATGTTTCCTTTTCAAGTCTTGCTGGAACTCTGGCATAAGTCATGGCTGCTGAGTTGATCACTGGTTTTCTGTAAAAAGATCAAGCGAAGAGTTTCATTTACGATTCAAAGGCCTGCTGGGTGTAACAATGACAAGGACAGCCACACAATGGTGATTGTGAACATTTTGTTCAGGGCTTGTGAGGTGTCACAGGGGACGGTGGCTCTGTGATGGCCTGGGTCTGAGTTCCGGTCAGTGCACCTTGTGCACAGTGACCACTTCCTGTCTATCAGTGGTAGGCTTGGTGCTGCTATGATGCTCAAGGGCTTTCAGCAGAGCTGTCAGACTCAAACAGACTAGGAAGAATGGCCTGGCAATCAAATGATAAACCAGTCAAGTCCTAACACTGGGGCTTGAACTTCTATCAGGAAACACTGTGGCAACCTGGTGAGTCTATACAGATTGGTGACAGGAAGTGTTCCCCAGGGAGGTCATGAGATCACAGAGCCATTTCTGCCCTTCAATCTGCCGTTTACGACGGGCAGGTTGATGTCCAGGAGCAGCTGTGAAAGCCAACAGTGAGGTGTGGCTGCGACATGGGGTAAGAGAAGCACCCTCATACTTACTTTCTAGGAAAATCCCAAAACACGGTCACAAGCAAGATGATGATGAGGTCGAAGATCATCAGCTTGTACATTTCCTGTCCAACTTGGGTCTCCCAACACTGAAACCAAAGCAAGCAAGAGAAACTGAGGCAGTGAAAGCAACGGACACCTTCTAACATCCCTTCCCACTCCCGAGGCTGCTGTCCTCGGTTAAGGGATCAGCCGACTCGCTCCCGAGCTCACACACAGACTGTAGTTTCCAGGTCCCTACAAGTGAAGACACTGGGATTCAAACCCATGATGCTGTTCTCCACAAGCACCCGCCCAGCATGGGTTCTGGGGCCCCTGTAATGTTACCGGGTAGAGCTTCTGGTTGTAGCCGCAGAGGTCGCATGAGGGGTTATCACAGGACGTAATCTTGGTGCCCAGGGTGAAGACCAGCACGCAGATGGTAGCCAGGCGCATGAAGACACACCTTCAGGGAAGACAGGAAGATAAAATGAGGGGGGAGGAGGAGGCTGCAGGTCAGGTGGGGCATTTGTGGGCACCAGAAATGGGAGGGGCTGCCATTCTCAAACACAAACCCACATCAGCTGGTCATTTTTGTCCTCATTGATTATGAAACCATGCCTCGCCATGCTCAAGCCCATTGCTGCAGTCACTGGGCATGGTAGAGACCGTAAGGATGGTGCAGGACACAGCAAGGTTCCAACCTACTGGTCACAGGACTCAGTCGACTCACGGACATCTAACAACAACTACACCAGAGCATGGGACCACCTGATATTCTGTGCCTCCTGGTGGAAGGCAACAGGAAGCACAAAGCCACCTCACTGAGGTTTCCTGAACCATGAACTCAAACTTCCAACTCGATAGCATAGATTCCTGGGAACATTGGGGCAGTAGCATTAAGTAAACAAACTGCAAAGAAGTTTACGGCTCTTCTTGTTATGTGCCGTCAAGTTGCCTACGACCCACAGTGACCTATGTAGAGCACCTCTGCAGCCTGCCCTGTCCTGAGCCAGTCTCACTAATTCCGACACACCAACCCCCAGTGTCCCAGTCACTGAGTCAATCCTTCTCATCTGAGGTCTTCCTCTCCTGCGCTGTCCCTCCACTCTTCCAAGCATGATGTCCTTCTCCAAGGACAAGTCTTTCCTGACTGTGTGCCCAAAGTATGTGAGATGGAGTACCAAAATCCTAGTCTCCAAGGAGTGAATTTCAGAATAGAGGATATTCTACAGGATAGAGGAATCCCTGGGGACCTAGTAGGTAAGGAGTTATGCTGCCAACCCAAAAGTAGGCAGTTCAAATCCACCAGCTGCTCCACAGAAGAAAGATGGGCAATTTACTCAGTCTCTGAAAACCCACTGGAGAGACAGCAATGAGATGGGTGACCTAGTAGCTTCCAGAAATCAAAGGCATTTCTAAAGGAAAGGAAGAATAAAGGGGCCCAAGAGTTGTCACAATCTACATTGCAAAGAGGACTGGGGGAGAGAAGGAGGTAACAATGCAAAAATGAATGAATATTTTTTTTTTAAAAAGAGAACTGGGGGAGGGCGAGGGTAAAATGTGCAACAAATGAATGAAAAATTTAACTTTTCTGAAAATTTTCATTAAAATCACAATTAAAATAAAAAATTGTATTTAAAAAAAAAAGAATGATCTAGGAATTCTGTTAAAATGTAGATTCCGATTCTGGATACCAAGAGTTGAAATGTAAATTCTCAGCAAAGCAACAAACTAGAATGAGCTGATTCCAGATTTTAAGATTAAAACAAACAAAAAAAAAAATTAAAAAAAAAAAAGATTAAAACTACCTTTTTTTCCACCTCTCAAAACAAAACCAAAACCAAACACGATAACAATCAAATGCAGCACATAGCCTCTGCTCGGGTCCTGGTTTGAACAAACCATTGCAAGTGACCCGTGACATCGTCAGGGCCACTGATTGCTAATTTCATGAGACGTGATAGCAATTATGTTAAAATGAAAAAGGTCTTCACGGGGAGCTCTGGTGGCCTAGTGGCAAGAAGCTGCACTGCAATCCCAGAGGCGCACGGTTCGAATCCACCAGATGCTCTGCCGAGGAAGGAGGGACAATCTCCTCCTGTATCAGTCAGATCTGATTTGACGGTACACGCACACACACAATTAATAAAATAAAAAAAAATTAAAAAAAATATAAAAAAAAGAAAAAGGTCTTCACTTCTCACACTCATTGCCATTAAGTTGAAACTGACTCAATCTCCATGGGTTCCTGAAGCTGTAAGTTTGCACCCCAGGAGATTTCTCATCTTTCATCTCAGGAGTGGTGGCGGGATTCAAACCATCAGAAAGGCTTGGCTTTTGGGTTACTGGCAAAATTCTCTACAGACTAAGCCACTGTATATATAGTTGTTTTTGTGTGCGTTGAGTTGGAATCAAACCACAGCTCACTCCCTTGCCGATTTTCAGAGGCAGTAAATTGCACAGTAGGAGACTGTCCAGCATTCTCTTACAGAGCAAGTTCTGGTGGCCTGGTGGGTAAGGAGCTGCACCGCCACTGCAAAGGCAAGAAGTTTGAATCCACCAGTTCCGTTGCAAGAGAAAGATGAGTAATCTACTCCTGTGTAATTTACAGCCTCTGAAAACCTGATAAAGAGTCAGCTATGAGAGGGTTCTAACTCAATGTCAGTGAAGTTGTTCTATTGTTGTTAATGCTAGGAAGCACTTCAGAAATGGCTTGTCTCCAGAAACTCAATGAACAGTGCTCAGGTCTTTGGTTCACAGGGTCGCTATGAGTCCTCTACGACTCAATGGCACTTAACAAACAACAGTAATGCTAGTAGGCATCTTTGATCTGTTTTAGGGAGCTCTGGTGGCCTAGTGGCAAGAAGCTCAGCTGCAATCTCAAAAGCATGTGGTTTGAGTTTACCAGCTGCTCCACAGGAGAAAGATGGGCAATGTCTTCTCCTGTAATTAACTGCCTCTGAAAACACGCCATACACAACAACAACATATATATTGCTGGAGAAGGAGGGACGATCTCCTCCTATACCAGTCAGATCTGATTTGACGGTACACACACAAAAATAATAAAATAAAATTTAAAAAATTATAAAAAAAGTCCTATGGTACATTCGCACAATGGAGCACTAGGCAACATTTAAAAAACAATCAAGAATTCATGAAACATTGCATGATATGCATGCATTTGGATGGTATTATGTTAACTGAATTAAGACAAACAT
The DNA here is from genome assembly GCF_000299155.1 of Elephantulus edwardii. NCBI lineage: Eukaryota > Metazoa > Chordata > Mammalia > Macroscelidea > Macroscelididae > Elephantulus > Elephantulus edwardii. The sequence goes on along the minus strand of NW_006399867.1, from coordinate 7,084,932 downwards.
AAAATTATTATTATGGTATAAGACCACTATTACAAAAACCTATGGAAACATTTACATATAGAATAATTCCTGGATGGTTATTACCAAGGATGGAAAGGGAGGGAGAGAGAGGGGTGTAAAAACTAATAAAGAGGTGAAGTAGGGAAAGGGTAAGGCAGTATACAATTAGGAATTGAGAAGACACTGTAATTAATTAATTCTATTAATTGGTTGTAATTAATGCTATGAAACAAAATGCATGTGAATGATTACTCAAAAAAGGTAAATAAAAATAAATTAAAAATCATATACTATATAAAATACCCTAGTAAAAGTAGTGTCAATGTGCAGTATGCAGGGTTTGCTGTGATGCTGAACCTTGTGTCACTGGGGATAACAAATACCAGAATGGCTTCCCAATGTGGCCAGTGTTTGGTGGAGCTCCCAGATGTGAAACAGGTTTGTAAGCAGGAGTGACATCCACTTCCTAAACCACATGCCTTTGGAAACTCCATGAACTTGGTGAAATAACGACAGTTACAGAAAGGTGTTAGGTCTTTTGTTCCTAGAGTCACTGTGAGTCATGCTTGACTGGATGGCAATCAACATCAAAAGTAGGATAATCAATGAAACAATTTGCAAGATGTTGTTAATGGTTGAAACTTGATGGTCATGTGGGAGTTACTTAATCACCCTCTCTGCTTCTCTGACTATTGGACAATCTCCAAAACAAAACAAAACAAAACAAAACAAAAACATAAGAGGTGAATGGGGTCCTTTACATTTGAGAAGCAGCAGAAAACTTTACATTTCAACAAAGTCCCCCTGCTGGTCTGTCCTCTCATTTGTGCTCACATCCTGGACTCCTCATCATATTATTCATTTCTGGCATCTTCAGCACATCCCTCCTCCCCACCCAACGACTTCAGCTGTCAGTGTGCTAATTCATGAATCAAAAGAAGATTTCACCGAGTGCACAAACTCTGATCCGTTCACTGGGTTTAAGGACTCATGGCTCTGCCAGCTCAAATACACCACAGTTGATTAGCAATGTCTGCTCCTTCAGTCAGGCATTACCTAAGGATTGTCAGCCGGACCTCAAAGCCTGGGGAATAATCCTCATAGTGGATGATCTTGGCAAAGATCACCTGGGTGCTACAATTGGCCAGCGTGATCACAATAGATGGCAGATACTGGATAAGAAGGTTCTCTCCCAAAACCATCATTCTAATCTCCTAGGAAGGCAAAAAAAAAAGTATAATTAAGTGAAGATACATCACAAATGAACAGAAAAAGCCAAAACACAATACTCTGTGTTTGGGAAGTGCACAAAACGTTTGTTGTCCAAAATAAACAATGGCCTGCATCATTAAACATAAGCTATTTCCTGAAAGAATAACCAGAGGGGTGTAATTAATGCCAGTGAATTGTACACTTAAAAAAGGTTATAATGGCAAGATTTTTTTGTTACTACAACAGAAAAAATTTAAAGACATGTATCTGTTTGAACGTTTGAACAGAGAAATCATGACCTCCCACATGCTGGAAGAAAAATCAGCTCTATTTGATTTATTAACACGAAATCTGAAAACTCTACATCTTCTTTTTTTTTTTTT
>NW_006399867.1:7056251-7079572 GCF_000299155.1 Elephantulus edwardii | reverse complement strand
CTTTCAGTTTTGTTAATGTTTGTTTTATGTATTTTGCTGGTCTTTTATTTGGTGCATAGATATTTATTATTGTTATGTCCTCTTGTTCTATTGAAAACTCTACATCTTCTATATCAACAGGAAAACAATTTTCAAGGACTGGTGATCTTTTCCTGAAAGGGCATAGCTAGGAAAATCATGCAGAATGCAGTTCTATTCCGTGACAGGGACACAGACGGTGTGTCACCATGAGTTACAACTGATTGGACATCACCTTGTTTGGTTAATAATTCACTTATATGGGAGCTCTGGGGGCTAGTGTCAAGAAGTTGCACTGCAATCCCAGAGGGGCACAGTTCAAATCCACCATATATTCTGCTGGAGAAGGAGGGGCAATCTCCTCCTGTACCAGTCAGATCTGATTTGACAGTACACACGCACACAAAATAATAAAAAAATTTAAAAATATTCACTTGCAGGAGACCTGATGACCCTCGGTGTCTAATATAATGTAATCACCTCCATAATGAGATCTGCTAAGCTTTGGTGGCCTAGTGGCAAGATGCTACCTTGAATCCCAAAGGCATGTGGTTCAAATCTACCAGCTGCTCCAAAGGAGAAGGATGGGCAATCTCCTTCCATGCCATTAACTGCCTCTGAAAACCCACGAGAGGGTCAGCTAGGGGTCAGTTCTGACTCGATGGTACACAACAACAACAACAATAAGATAAAAAGCTGATCAGTTAAAGGGAATTTTCACGGGAATGAGACTGTTCCCTACCTCTCTGCTTAATCAGGATCCTAAATTTAGCTTGTCATCATCTGGTCTCTGATTCTTTGCACTGAGTCAGTGACTTGCTGTCTTACCTGTCAATAATGAATTCATTAGCCTCCACAGCCAGCAGCCGGTTATCTGATTTGCTGGTTTTGAGTTCATCACATCCTGGAAGTATGCTAGTCAGGAGAAAACTCCAGCCTGACATGACCCATGGACTTGGGATTTGCCGACCTCTACAGTTGTGAGAACTATTTCCTTGAAGTAAATCTATATATAGTTTTATTGGTTTTGCTTCACTAGAAAACTCAGCCTAAAACAATCAATCTCCTTCCCACCAGCTAGGATGTGTACATGGTGGTGAGCTATCTTGTACCATGCACACTAAGGACACCTAAGGGTCTAGAAGACTAAGATCATGTCTGAGGATGGCAGATATAAAGTATAAAAGGAGCCTGGGCCACTGGTGACTGCATTTATGAAATAAGAGTCACTAAATCAAGAGACAAATTGCTGCACACCCATGTTTATCGTGGTTTTGTTCACAATGGCAAGGAGTTGGTAACAACCCAAGTGCCCATAAACAAACGAATGGATAGAGAAGCTGTGGTATAATCACACAATGGAATACTATGCTGCATTGAAAAACAAGGAACTCATGCAATATTATTCAAAATGGGCTCAGTCACAAAAGGAAAAACACTTGTAAAACAGGACTGATCTTGGGGTTGGGGGGAGACTGAGAAAGATGGGTTCAATAATGTATACTGCATTGAAGCAGATGAGGGAGAAAACGGTTTTAAAGGGATATGTGATTAGGTATTTTTCTCATGACAGGAGTCCAGAGCGAAGGCTACATGGTGGAGTGGACCTGGGGAAGACTTTTTCTTTTACTTTTCCAAGAGGGTAGTGTACTATGGGGGAGGGTTGGGAGGGGAGAAAAGTGCAACAATGAATGAATGGGGGGAAAAGAGAGAGAGACACACACACACACACACAAATTGCATTGGGAAAGTCAGATGTCAGGGACCTCTCCGGAGTACTTAAGAGCAATAACGTTAGTCTGGAGACCAAGACCACGGTGTGCCTGATCCAGGCCATAGTCTTCGCAATTGCTTGCTATGCATCAGAGAGCTGGACAATGAGTAGGGATGATAGAAAGAGAATTGGTGTCTTTGAGGTGTGGTGCCGGAGAAGAGTGTTGAATATACCATGGACTGCTAGGAGAACAAGCAAGTTCATCCTAGAGAGGGTGAAACCAGGCTCCTTGGAGGCAAGGATTCTAAAGCTTTGTCTGACATACTTTGGACATGTTACAAGGAGGGACTGGTTCCTGGGGAGAGACATCATGTTTGGGAGTGTGGAGGGACAGCACAAGAGAGGAAGACTGTCGATGAGATGGGTCGATTCAGTAACTGGGGTAATGGGGGTAGCTGTGTTACAGACAATAAGACTGGCATAGGATAGAACAGGGTGTAGACACATAGGGTCGCTAGGAGTCGCAAGCGACTCAACGGCACATGACAACAACAACAAACCAAATTAAGAGGTTTTTTTTTAAAAAAAAAGTTTTAAAAGAACTTGCTGTTATTTTAGGTACACTGAGGCTCCACCTAACACATAAAAGAGTCAGGAACAAAATCCAGTCAATTTGGCTCAAGAACCAGAATAATAACAACTGCCATATTGAGAATTCTGGGAGGAATTCTGTATGTTTTAATTTTTTTTATGATGGTACCATCAAGTCAGAACTGATCCTCCAATGGGTTTTCAGAGGCAGTAAATGACACAGGAGGAGACTGCCCATCTTTCTCTTGCAAAGTAGCTGGTGGATTTGAACCAAGATCCTTTGTGTTGACAGTATAATTCCTTACCACGAAGCCACCAGAGGTGTCACCTCTGATTTTTCAGTTTCTGTTATATGAGCCAGACTTGGATCATCATATGTAAAGCAGAAATAATGACAGTACCTACTTTACAGATGTGCAAGGCCAAACAAGAGAAAAAGCTCATTTTTCACAGGGTACTTACTTTTTTCTTGTGTTCTTGGGAAAATACAGTTGCTTTATAGATTGAATAAAAGCAGCCTGCTAAAACAGCCAGGACAATGCCGTTCAAAAACAGTCGTAAAGAGTAAAACCGTATCGTTTCTTCTGAGGTCCTTTCTGCTATCTTCTGCCGTATTCGCTCTTCCTCCAGGTCTGCCTGAGGACCAGAGAAAACTTTGTAAGCTCTGGGATGGACGGATGTTCAGAGATGAAATCAGAGATTCTTCATATCCCTCTTCAACTGTCTTTTAACATTTTCCTTATTCACTTTCCCAAAGATGCCTTTCTAGTCTAATCCAATTAATTCTCATGTCTAAAGATAACCTAGAACCTCCTACTTAAGACTGCAATTGTTGTTGTGGTGGTGGTGTCCCATCGAGTCAGAACTGACCCATCGCTGACCCCTCAGCCAGTTTTCAGAAGCAGTAATCAGATGGGAGGAGATTGACCCTCCTTCTCCCACAGAGCAGCTGGCAGATTCGAACTGTGTGCCTTTGGGATTGCAGTGCAGATTCTTACCACCAGGCCACTAGCAGGCCCTAGACTGCAATTGGAATTAGGCTTGGAAGTAAATATCAACTATAAGCTACTCAAGGAATTATTTCTATGTAGTAATTTCTTTGAACAGCATATGGATGATTGAATATTTTTTTTTCTAACCCAACCTGCAAGTCTCTGTTAAAAGGAGAACCTTATCATGTGTTCTCACTTAATGTAATAAACTGCTTAGTTTATCTGGACCAATCCCTTCCAACTTTATTAAAATTCGGATTGGTTTATTGTCTCCTATTTTTTTTGTGGTTAAGAAGCTATTATTCCTTTTCTTCATATGAATATGAAAACTCTGTTTTGTTTTACGTTCTCCCCACTCCACCCAACCATCACAGAAATCCCTCTTGAGTCTTTTTTTCTCCTGATATCAGCAACATTTATGTCAGGTCTCATCAAGTAGACAAATAATAGTGGAGAAATGGAAGGGAGCTGGGGGGAAAGCACCATTGACTGTTGGGTTCCCAACAACCTTTCTGCCCCACTAAGTCCCCAGGCCCGCCATCACGCTTGGGCTACGGTGAAAGACCCTGTATGTCGTTCTCCACAAAAGGTGTTGTTAGTTGCTATCAAGTCAACGGATGCATAGGGTTTTCTTGGCTGAGATCATAACGGAAGGTCACCTGGCCAATAGTTCAAGGCCCTGCCATCAGTACCTTCAGTACCTTGGGTGTGAATCATCAAGCTCTACATTTGCAGGTGAGCACCCGTGGTTCACACCTCCCAGGGCTGTTCTCTTGAAAACTACACAGGGACTCTCGCCAAGCCCCAGGAAGGCTGGGCTCCACCTAGCACCTTTGTCAGCTGCAAATGCGCATGCCCTGGTTGGAAAGGATGAGGCAAAGGGAAGGGGCAGCTGGCACTCACTCGGAGCTCGTACTGCAAGCTGCTGTGCTTCAGGTCTGCCATGCTTTGGTTGGTGATGCAGAAGTCCCAGCCGGCAAAGATTTTGTTGCAATAACTCTGGAAGTGCTCCTCACTCCGAACCAGGTTGACTTTGAACCCTTCCACAGAACTGACTCCAAAACACAGTCATTCTTAGAAGGCAAATATTGAAAACAGAGGCCTGCAAACTGACTTTGCCCAAGATTTTTTCTTTACAAGGCTGACAGGGCTGTGTGACCTGTGTATTCTGACATGCTCAAGTGTGGGGTCATCCCAAATATATGTGAATTTATTTCATTATTGAAAACCATTTCCTTTTATCCATCCACTAGCTTCCATCACAGCTGGAATAAAATCCCAATCATTAGCCTAGGAATCCTGAATGATCCAACTCTGTCACCTTTCTTCCCACAGGGACCATTATCTTTCTTTCCATTCAGAAATATACAAATCTCTGCTTCTGCCTCAGGGCCTTTGCACTTGCAGTTTCCTCACCAAAGGACCATTCTTTGCCTACTTCTTCTTACAACTAGCCCTTTCCCACCCATTAGGTTTCAGCAAGAACAGTCTCCCATATAGAAGAACCTTGATCAAAACAGGTGGGAGAAAAAGACAGACATTTCAAAGCCCACGGAAGCCAGATTTTCTAGAATGGAGACAAATCCCTGAAATGATGTTGCTGGGATCATCTTTAAACTTTGGGCTAAAAATTTCCCCTCGAATCATCTTAAAACCAAAGGGAATAGACCAAAAGCCAAACCCAGCACCATCTAGTCAATTCCAACTCATTTTAACTTATCTAACCAAGGTCTGCCTTCATCATTATGGTCTTTGAAGATCTATTTATACAGGATCCCAGTGCACCTGACACAAGCCGTGGCATTTTTCCATTGTTTCCTATGCATATGAAACTTGGACAATGAATAAGGAAGACCAAAGAAGAAGTAATGCTTTTGAATTGTGGTGTTGTGAAGAGTATTGGATAGACTCTGGATTGCCAAATAAAACTGTTTTGGAGGAAGTGCAAACCAAGGTGCTTCGTGGAGGCAAGGATGGTGAAACTTCACCTCGCAAGCTTTAGGCATATTAGCAAAAGGGGCCTGGCCTTGGAATAAGACATCATCAGAAAAGTAGCGAGTCAGACAAAGAGAGGTAGATAGATCAACAGAGTGACCACAACAATGGGCTCCAGCATGACAGAGGTGAGGATGGCGCAGGACAGGGCCAGGTTCTTATCTGTTGTTCTTAGGGTCACTAGAAATCATAATTGACTTGGCAGCACTCAGCATCAACAGTAACAGCATCCGAGATCAAATGGGCAAATGGAAAGACCAGATAAGCACCTCAGAGATCAGTAAGAACGTGTTCACAGGAGAAGACAATCCAGATAAAGAAGGTAGGCACGCATGTATATCTGGAGGAATGGCATCAATGTCACAGAAACATAACTACTGTCATGGGGTATGTTTTGCTGTGTACCTCTTCAGAAACAAAAAACAATTATAATAATACAATAAAAACCATAATGCATGGGAATGATTGCATGAAATAGAATGTGAATGAACTATAGTGTGAAACACAAGAAAATCAGAGATGTGGGGGTCCTTACTCTGGACTGTTCTTAAATATGGCTACATAATCATCCTGCCTATAATTTGGACTGTATTCTTTCCATATGCCTTGAACCACTCAATTCCCATCTCACTGGTTACCAGAATTGGGTTCTGCCACTTATAACAAGAGAAACCTGACTATCATCCACCCCAGAGCAAAGATAAAGTCAGGGCATGATGTTGGTGAATGGGTTTGCTTGAAGACTCCATCCAAGTTGCTACTTTTGGCTCTCACATCCTGGCCTCCCTTCTCGCCTGATCTCATCAGTCTCCCACACACTCACAACCCCTTCCCCATGAAGGCCACCTCTGGACTCTCTGCTCATCCACTGGACAATGGTTCCCAGAATCCACAGATCTCTATAGACGCCAGTCATCACAACAGTGAAGAGAAAATGACAAGACAAGCTTTACCTTTTTACTATCCACAGAAGACTCAGGGCCAGGTAAGCAACAGTGCTTACCAAATAAGCCAGAGGCAGACCGTAGGTGAAGTTCTGGAATTGTATCCCATCAATCGTGTAATGTCCGTAAAATAGGCAGGTATCCTCCAAAAAACCCTGAAACAGAGTCAAGGGCATTAGGTTAGATGAGCAATTCCACTGTACAAGAGCAAGAGAGCAGCACCCAATCGTGATGAAGCACTATTAAAATCCCAGGGACCAGTACAGTCTCAAAGGTACAGGGTATGATCAGTTGGTGATTAGGGAATATAACACTGAAAAAACCGGAGTGTTAAAAATATACTGAAAAGGACACCAAATGCTCTGCTGGGGCAATCTCCTCCCATGCCAGTCGACGGTACACAACAAGAAAAAAAACATGAAAAGGAATCTGAACATGAACAAAGACCAGTTCCATTTCCGTAGTATCAAAAAGAGCTTAAAAAACACTGAGAGGTCAATTTAACAAAAGTCTTATGAAATGTTGTGAAGCAGGAGTGACATCCACTTCCTAAACCAGATACCTCTGGAAACTACATATTCTCTAAACTCTACAAACTCTCTAAATGTATAGAAATGATTGTAGTTATAGAAGAGAGTTATGTACAGAAATGATGTTAGTCATAGAACTGAGTTCAGGTCTTCTGTGTAAAACTTAGTCTCAGTCATATTCTACTTGATGACACGTAAGCACTGCTAAGTGAAATGAGTGCTGTTCTATCTGGAGAAACACTCCTCCACTTTGTACATCACTCTTTGTCAATGTGTCGTAGGAAGTAACCTGAGTTGCTGTGATGCTGAACCTTGTACCATTGGGGTATCAAATACCCTAACGGTTTCCCAATGTGGCCAGTGTTTGATGGAGCTCCCAGCTGTAAAACAGGTTTGGAAGCAGGAGTGGCATTCATTTCCTCAACCATATGCCTCCAGAAACTCCATGAACTTGGAGAAATGGTGATAGTTATGGAAAGACATTAGGTAGGTCTTTTGTTCACAGAGTCACTATGAGTCGTGCTCAACTTGATGGCAGTCAACAACAACAACAATTATGAAATGTATATTCTAAATGCCATTGTTTAAAGAAATGAAAAGAACTAAACAAATGAGATTCATATTTGTGCCCATTCTGGTGATACAATAAAGCAGAAATTATAGAACATTATCCTTAATATCCTTAATATCACACACAAGTAAAATCTTGTTGAAGAAAACAAAACAAAATAGCTGGACCAGGAACTGCCGGAAATTCAAGCTAGATTCAGAAGATGATGTGGAATGAGGGATACCACAGCTAACAATAGGAAGATCTTGGCTGTATGCAGAGAATAAAGATGCTTCCATGTGTTTTAATGACTTTGCAAAGGCATTCAGCTGTGTGAAAAAGAAATTATGGACTACATTGTAAAGAAAGTGATTCCTGAACAATTAACTGTGCGCCTGTGGACCCTGTACATAGACCAAGAAGCAAATGTTTGAACAGAAAATACATTATTGTTTAATCAGCTAAGGTGTACCTTAAGGTTATATGTTTTCTCAATACCTATTCAATCTGAGGAGCTCTGGTGGCTTAGTGGCAAGAAGTTGTGTTGCAATTCTGAAAGCATGTGGTTCGAGGCCGCCAGCTGGTCTGTGGGAGAAGGATGGTCAATCTCTTTCCATGCCATTAACTGTCTGAAAACCCACTGGAGGGTCAGCTATGGGCTCTAAGTACACAACAACAACAGCAACATTCTATCTGAATGCTGAGCAAGTAATCTGAAAAACTGGACTAGATGAAGAAGAATGTGGCATCTGGATTATAGGAAAACTCATCAACAACCTTTGATATGCAGATGACACAACACTGCTTGATGAAAGTTAATGAGGGCTTGAAACAATACTTATGAAGAGCAGCCTTTAGTAAGGATCACACCTCAAGACAAAGAAAACATGGAGCCTTATGTCATCCTTATTCACCAGCCAGCTCTCAGGTGCATAGCAAGTGACTGAAGACCAGGACCAGGCATACTCCCTGGTAACTCTGCCATCTTTCCTGTGTCTGCCTCTTCCTAGACCTGGTGTGAGGTTCATACACAGGTGTGAGAGGACAGTCCCCAGCAGGTGACCTTGAAGGCACTGCTGGAGTGATAGTTCCCTCACTGGCCCTGTGTCATTCACCATTTGACATTGGACTCAAGGAATTCTTGATTCTCCGACTGTTCTCTCTTGTCTCCCCGACCCTCTCCATTTCCTCCACAGGTCACTTTAATAATAAAATAAAATTTTTAAAAATAAAAAAAAACCCTCAACACTCATTAATGTCAAGATGGAACCAACCCAGAGCTCACCCTCCACTGGGCTTCCTAGGCTGTAAATCACACAGGAAGAGACTGCCCATCTTTCTCCTCAAGAGCTGCTGGGTGGCTTCAAGGCACTGGAGAGGCGTGATCTCTGGGTCCCTTAAGGAGTTCTTTAAGTCAATGAAAGGACTGTGATGGTATAAGAACACTACTGTATAAAGGTAAGGGAAAGCTTACACACAGAATCATTGTTGGATGGTTTCTAGTGTTGGAAAAAGAGGGAGATAGAAGTAAAAATTACCAAACCATTAAGTTGGGTGAAGGGAGAGGCAATAAACAGCAAGGGTTTGATCGGACACTGTAATACATTCATTTACTCAATTTTCTCAATTACTCAATTTCAATTGTTATAGAATGAAATACGTGTGAATGAGCAAATTAAATTGTGAATAATTATGTTATAAAACAAAATTACTCTGAATGATTGGATAAAAAAACAGTATGATTTGCAAGCAAATATTCACTCAAATAAAAAGAAATATAATGACATATTATAATAGGCAAAGACATTGCAAAGGACTCTTTGTTAAAGTGCTGAAGAGCAAGGATGTTACTGTGAGGACTTAGTGGTATTTTCAACTTCCTCAGAGGACTACAGCCTTCAATCAAGAAAATAAAAATCTTCACCATCAGACTAATAGGCAATAGCATGATGACAGATGGAGAAATGACTGAAGTTGTCAACGATTTCATCTCACTGGGATCCATAATCAACACAATTGATACCAGCAGTCAAGAAATCCAGGAACATAGTACACTGGGAAAATCTGCTGTCAGGAACCTCTACAGAGTAGTGAAGAGCAATGATGTTAGTTTAAAGACTAAGGTGTGCCTGATCCAAGACATGGCTTCTCAATTGCTTGGTATGCATCTGAGGGTTGGACAATGACTAAGAATGACAGGAGGAGAATCATTGCCTTTGGGTGTGGTGTTGGAGAAGAGTATTGACTATACCATGGACTGCCAAGAGAATAAACAAGTCTGTCCTGGAGAAAGTGAAACCGGAGTGGTCCTTGGAGGCAAGGATGGTGAAATTTCATCTCATATTCTTTGGGTATGTTGATTGGAGAGGTTCGTCCTTAGAGAAGGACACTATGATGGGAAATTTGGAAGATGAACATAAGAGAAGAAGATGCATTGACAGAGTGGCAATAGCAGTGGGATATAATGATAGACCAAGGTTCAGATCTACTATTGATAGGGTTGCTATGAGTTGCAGTTGACTCAACAGTACATAACAACAACGATGTATGTATAGAAATGCTGGATCAAGAATAAGGAAGACTGAAGAATGAATGCCTTTGAAAGGTGATGCTGGCTAAGAATTTTGCTTATCCAATGGACTGCAAAAAGAAAAAGATCTCTTGGAAGAAGTGTAGACAGAATGCTCTTAGAAGCTAGGATAATGAGACTTCATCTCATATACTTTGGGCATTTATCAGAAGGGGCCAGTCCCTGGAGAAGAATATAATTCTTGTAGAAGATCACAGAAAAAGGGGAAGAATCTCAGTAGGATATATGGATATATATGTCCATATGTATCTTATGGTATCATTCATATCTATCTATCTATCTATCTATCTATCTATCTATCTATCTATCTATCTATCTATATCTCACATATGTATTGATTCAGTGACTGGAGTAATGAGGGTAGATGTGTCAGAGAGGTGAGGTTGGCTCAGGATAGAGCAGGGTTCAGAGCTGTTGTACACAGGGACGCTATGAGTCACAGGTGACTCCATGGCACATAACAACAACAACATCCTATATTTAAGAACTCAAGCTTATCACCAAGTTCATTTGACCCTACTGGAAATCTATACTCAAGTTCACCAAACTCTCTTATGTTAAACAGTCCTTGTAAGGAAGATCATGTATGGTACGGTATGTCATTATGTGGAGATCTCCAAATGGCATCTTCTCTGGTGGGTTGCGATTCAAAGAAACAGGGCCAACAGCATTCTTAGGATTTGATCTCATTTTTTGTTCATACTGGTTGTGTGATGTTAGCAGAGTCTTTGGACATTTTCTGCGCTTCTGTTTTCTTATCTGCGCCGGGAACACTAACAAATTCATCACCGCCTCTGACAAGCCCTCAGAGCTGTTTTGAAGAAAATGGTAGATCAGCGATGCACAAAGCACTTTTTAAAAAATCAAATGCAGTGGACAGTTTTAAAAGTGTATCTGGAAAAAAATGGTATCGGAGAAGAGTGCCGAGTATTCCATCAAATGTCAAGAAACTAAACAAGTCTATCATGGAGAAAAGTGCAACTAGGGTGCTCCATAGAGGTGAGGATGGTGAAACTCAGTCTCACACACTTTGGGCATGCTGTCAGGAGATACCAGTCCTCGGGAAAAAAGACACGATGCTAGGAAGGGTAGAAAGTCAGCGAAATAAAGGAAGATAGATCCTCAACAAGATAGACTGACACAGTGACTATAACAATGGGCTTGAGCCCATAGAGGTTGTGATTATGGTGCAGCACAAGGGAAAGTCCAGATATCAGAGCTGCTATGAGTTGTATTCAACTTCATGGCACCTAATAACAACAACGTCATCATCCAAAAAAGTGGAAGTTAAACGACATGACAGTTCTACTACGCTACATTTCAGAGAGAAATTTTACAGCAGGCAGGTCTGAGGATGTGACCATTCAAGTCCAGTACAACCTATAATTTTAACCCAGCACCTTTAAAATTTATATTCAAAATCTGAGGTTAACCCAAGGGTTTGTGATAGCAAATGGGCACTACTTTGTCACGTGCACCAAAAATTATTATTAATTACCAAATTATTATATTGGAGATGTTTAAATGTATCTGGAAGGGTTTCTTTACTGCTTTTTTTTTGCACAGAGAGGTACATGATAGATGATAAACTAAGACAAATACACGACTAACTGCTCTTAGAAAGGAACTCTATTTAATTCTGATTTACATAAAAATTTTACTTGGCAAAACCAGAGGTTTGTATAGTTTGGTGGGTAGATGGAGGGGGTCAAGGAAAAGCGAACAATCAAGGCAAAAAGACAAAGTAATGATTGGCGAAAAGACAGGGTAATGATGGCCAAGGTTCAATGGTTATTGATTTTATGAAACACAATGCATGACAATGATTGTATGAAACACGGTGTGAATGAAGGACAGTGTGAAATGCAATGCATACTGAATTTTGTAAGTAAACCAATTAAAAATAAAATAATGGAGGCGGGGGGAAGAACTTGTTTGCAATCCAGGAACTACATGTATTTGTATTTCTTAAGAATCTAGAGCTATGCTTCTTAACTAAAGACATTTTGTGACCAAGAAAATATTTGGCAACATCTGAATATGTTTTTGACTGTAAAAGCTCAGGGTTGATGCTGGTGAGGCTACAGGGATCAGTGGGTAGAGGCCAGGAATTTTGTTAAACACACTACAAGGCATAGGACAAGCCTGTGGAGAAGGACTTCTCAGCCCCAAATGTCAAGTGAGACTGGCATTACTCAGCTGAGTTTGACATGTGGATTGACACAGCGATCGCAACGATGGCTTGCTCATGGTGGGGATTATGGGGACGACACAAGATAGGGATGGGTTCCATCCATTGTTCATGGGGTTGATATGAATCAAAGTCAACTTGATGGTACCCAACAGCAATACCAAATGTCAACAGTGACAAGGTTGGGATACCCTGCGGTAGAAGGAGGAGAGAGCCACCTTCCACATTGAAATCTTACCTGGCCAAAGAGCAACTAAAATTGGGATGAAAATAGCACATGCGCACAATCATGTTTTAGGATACTGTGTATATCATGGGCTGTCAAAAGAATAAGCACATATGGCCTGGAGACAGTGCAAGCAGGCTGCTGCTTGGAGGCAAAGATGGTGAAGCTTCACTTCACACACTTTGGGTATGATGTCAGGAGGGGCTAGTCCTTCGAGAAGGACCTCGTGCTTGGAAAGGTGGAGGGTCACTATAAGAGAGGAAGATCCTCATCAAGAAGGACTAACACGGTCATTGTAACAATGGGCTCAAGTGTATCAGAGATGAGGAAGACGGCACAGAATAGGGCAATGTTCCGATCTGGTGTCCATAGGGTCACTATGAGTCGTAGTCAACTTGACAGCACTTAACAATTGAGGAAGGATAGGGAGCTCTAGTGACCTAGTCAAAGGTGGGCGATTTTAATCTGTGGCTCTCAGGCCTGGTTTTAATTGTTTTTGGACAAATATTCTTCTAAGTGGACTAGCCCTGGCCTGCCAATTTGCTGTACAGAGGTAACTAGTGGTTGCTGTGTGTGAGGCTAAACACTGTGACACTGATGTGTCAAAGTGATAATGGTTACCCATGGTGGACAGTGTGTGGTGGAGCTCCCAGATTGAAACAGGTTTGGAAGCAGGAATGTCATCCACTTCTGAAATAACTTGCCTCCAGAAACTCTATGAACTTAGAGAAACAATGAAAGTTATACAAGTATTCAGGTCTTCCGTTCATAGGGTCGTTATGAGTCATCTACGACTTGATGTCACTTTACAACAGTTGAGGTTCCCAGTCCTTGGGAAATGACATCATGTTGAGAGAAGTGTAAGTCAGAGAAGAAAAGAAGGTCCTCAGCACGGTGAGTTGATATGGTGACTGTAACAAGGGGCTCGAGCGTGTAGCAGACTGTGGAGATGGCATAGGATAGGGCAAGGCTTAGATCTGTTGTTCATAGAATTGCTGTGAGTCATAGAGAGGAGTTCTGTTGGCCTAGTGGATAGAAAGTGATGCTACCAAGCCAAAGGTGAGTGATTTTAATCTGCAACCCTCAGGCCTGGTGTTAATTGTTTTTGGTCAAACATTCTTATAAGTGGAACAGCCCTGGTCTGTCAATTTGCTGTCCAGAGGTAACTCGTGGCTGCTGTGATGCTAAACACTGTGACACTGATTTGTCAAATGTGATAATGGTTACCCATGTTGGACAGTGTTTGGTGGAGCTCCCTGATTAAAACATGCTTGGAAGCAGGAGTGGCATCCACTTCTGTAATAGCTTGCTTTCAGAAACTCTATGAACTTGGAGAAAGGATGAAAGTTATATGAGTGTTCAGGTCTTTGGTTCATAGGGTCGCTTCGCTATGAGTCTCCTATGACTCGATGGCACTTAACAACAACAGTGACCTAGTGGGTACGGAGTTGTGCTGCTAATCTAAAGGCAGGCAATTCGAATCCAGTAGCTGCTCCATGGAGGAAAGATGGGCAATTTCCTCCTGTGTGATTTACAGACTCTGAAAACCCACTGAAAAGTCAGCTAAGAGGACAGGGTTCACTCTGTTTTAGAGCAAAGTGTGACCTGAGATTTATAAACTTCCACAGGACTCCAGAGAGGCCCAATGATGTTGTCTATAGTGAGCTGTGGGACTAGCCCAAAGATTGTGCTTCTTCAGTGGTTCAAACCCACCAGTGGCTCTGAAGGAAAAAGAGGGAAGTATCCACTTGTTATCATTTACGGCCTCGGAAACCCGATGGACAGTCATTATAAGCCGAACGACTCGATGGCAATGAGTTTGAGTGTTAAAGGACTGCAGGAATGTAATTCCTTAGGGAGCTCTGGGGTCATAGTGTCAAAAAGTTGCACTGCAGTCCCGAAGGCACGCGGTTCAAGGCCACCAGCTGCTCTGTGGAAAAAAGATGAACAATCTCCTCCCATGCAATTAACTGCCTCTGAAAACCCTCCAGAGGGTCAGCTATGGGTGGGTTCCAGCCCTATAGTACACAACAACAACATGTACATGTGCACACGTCTACACACATCTGAGCATAATTGGTACACATGGTAATGACAGGCATGTGTGTGCTGGTGTGTGTCAAATGTATGTGAGAGTCATTTCTGGGGAGAAGAGTCACGCGTTTTACCAAAATGGTTTATGAAAACGAAATCAACTCCTGTCCAGTCAATTCTGGCCACAGCGACCTTATACAACACAGGAGAACGGCCCCACAGCATCTCCAAAGCTGTAAGTCCTTACACAAGCAGACTGCTCCATCTTTCTCCTGGGGTGCAGCGGGTTGGCTTCAACATAGACCTATTGGGGTGCGGCCAGTACTTACCCACCGCACGACATGGGCTCCCCTTCAAAGCAGTCTGTTGTGACGTGCTGTCAGGTTGAAATCACCTCATGGCTGACCTTCCAGTGGGTTTTCAGAGGCTGTATATAACATGGGAGGAGAGTGCCCCACTTTCTCCCACTGAACCAGTGATGGTCTCGGACCCCTTGTTTTGGGGTTGGCAGCACAACTCCATACCAGTAGGCCACCCTTCAAAGCGGTCTGTTGTCGTGCGCCATTGAGGCAGAACTAACTCGCAGCTCACCCTCCACTGGGTTTTCAGAGGCTGTAAATCACACGGGAGGAGACTGCCCATCTTTCTCCTTCTCAAAGTGGTCTAAGATTCTGAAATGTTAAGATTTTTCAATGTCAAAGAATTAAAATACACTCAGTCTGGTTTCATTGGTCCAGGGGAGTACGTAGGTAGCAGGAATTAAGAGAAGGCTGATCACTGAAAATGAGCAGGCGTAGCTCCAGTACATTTTAGCCGGGGCTCAGTGAACAGAATCCTTGTTTTTGTTCTTGTTATAGCATTGGGTCAGAACTGACCCCATAGTTAAGCCTCCAGCAGGTTTTCAAAAGCAGTAAATCAGACAAATCCCACCTCTTAAACCTCAAAACTGCTGTTTGGCTCTCTCTGCAGACAATAAAGAAACAATTTTTAAATTAACTCATGTTCAGTATTTTGAAGCTCAACTATACAAAATCGCATTCAATACTTACAGTGCCAGAAAGCAAGTCTATGATATAACTGTAGAAGTAAATGAGGCCAGACCTGCTAACTGGATATATTCTACACTGTATATCTGCAAGAAACAAAAACAAGAAAGAAAATCACTGGAAATGGTTTTGATTTCAGGGTTAGTTTTTTTTTTCCTCTATAATTTGTCTACTTATATAAATATATAGGGAGTCCTGGTGGACTAATAGCAAGAAGCTGTGCTGCAATCCCAAAGGCACGAGGTTCAAGGCCACTAGCTGTTCTGAGGGAGAAGGATGGGCAATCTCCTCCTGTGCCTCAACTGCCTCTGAAAACCTGCCAGAGGGTCACCTATGGGTCAGTTCCAACTGTACAGTACATAACAACAACATATATTCTATTTGTTTATATATGCATGTGTCTGATGACCTGAGGGTAAGGAGAGAGTTGAGCAGCTAATCCAAAGGCTGGCAGTTCAAATCCAACAGCTGCTCCATTGGAGAAAGATGGGCAATCTCTTCCCATTCTATTATAGTCTCTGAAATCTTGTGGAAGGGTCAGCTATGGGTCGGTTCCAATTTGATGGTACAAAACAAAAACAACAGCGGGTAAGGAGTTGTTCTGCCAATCCAAAGGCAAGCAGTCTGAACCTATCAGCTGCTCCTCAGGAGAAAGATGGGCAATTTCCTCCTCTACAATTTACAGCCTCTGAAAACCCACTGGAGGGTCAGCTGTGAGTCAATTCTGACTCAAGCGCAGTGAGTTCAGTTAAATAAGTACACATTTTCTCTTTGTGTATTTTCTCTTTTGGGCTATGTGACTGCTATGTGACATAAATATGATCTCATTTTAAAGCCATCTAATTTAAAACCTTTCTTTTTTTTTTGTGCCGAAACCCGGGAACGAACCATTTAAAACCTTTCTGATCACTTGCTATGCATTTGAGAGCTGGACAATGAATAATGATGAAAGAAGTGAGGTCTTTGAGCTGTGGTGATGGAGGAAAGTACTGAATATCCCATGAATTGTCAAAAGATCAAACAACTATGACTTGGAGTAGGTATAGCCAGAGTGTTCCTTGGAGGAGGATGATAAAGCTTTGTCTCACATACAATGGACATGTTACTAGGAGAGGCTATTCCTTTGAGAGGGACGTCATGCTTGGAAGGACAGAGGGTCAGTGAAGGAAAGAAAGACCTTCAACCAGGTGGACTGACACAATGACAGCTGCAATGGGCTTTAGTGTGTCAGGAAGTGTGAGGACGGCACAGAATAGGACAGGGTTTAGATCTGTTGTTCATAGGATTGTTATGAGTCACACTCAACTCAACAGCACCTAACAATCACAATTTAAAACTATCTCTGTTTGCATGTGTGTACAAATACTCATGCCATTGTTACTCAGCAAATACCTTCAGATATCAACCTAGAAATGTTTTTTAAATCCAAAGTCTCTGCAAATTTTTATTAAAATTAATAATAAAAATTAATAATAATAAAAACCATAAATATAGTCTTAACTTATTTTAGATAGTTATGAGTTAATAATTTTTATTTTATTAGAAGTTGGTTAACATTTCCAGAGAAGGATATGTCTATAACTAATAAAAAAGTTGAAAAATGTGCCTCTGTTATATACTTTGTAAGGAGTTGTACTTCTAACCCAAAGGGTGGGTTGTTGGGTTTTTTTGGTTGTTGTGGAAATGTTTTGACAAAGGTTTCAGGGACACGCCCATCTCCCCTCTGTATCAAGCAGCTACTGCTGTGTAACAAACAACTTCAACATCTTAGTGCGTCAAAGCACCAGTATTTGATTTCTCACTCAGGGAAGGACTCTCTGCGAGATGGACTGACACAGTGACAACCACAATGGCCTTGAGCGTGACTGAGATGGTGAGGAAGGCGCAGGACAGCGTGAGATTCAGACCTGCAGTTCACAGGGTCTTTCTAGGTGACCCCACAGCACATCATAGCAGGGCTGCCAATCACATTCATTTGGTTAGGTTAAGTCAGCTTGAGGCTAAATTGGGCCGGATGACAGGCTTTCAATTGGGCTCACATCTGTCACATGTCACTTCATTTTGGGGGTCTGGCTGAAGGGGCAGGGCTTTGTGTGTATGTGTGTGTGTGTGGGGGGGCTTTTCTCTTTTAAGACCCCAGGAATGCAACAGAGTAAGTCAATCACACAAAGAAACTTCAAAGTAACACTATGATTTTCCAAACAGTCTGCACAGCCAACATCAGTGGAGTAGAAGTAGTTTCCACCCATGGTGAGAAACCTGCAAAGCCACTATTACAGAGATTGCTGAACTGGAGAAACGAACCCCTTCTTCTCTGGTCTCCAGTTCTCTCTTTGTTAAAATGAAGGAGTTGAACCAGTTCCTCCCAGAGCCAATTTCAGCTCTGACTTTTCCTAATTATAGCATGCACATGCCTGTCTATTTCCCCAACAAGCATTTCCTAGTCTCTCTGTATAAGATTCTCAAACAAAAATTCCCACCACAGGACTGAGAGACAAATCATAATAGATGGGGTAAAGACTAAAACTATCAATGATTTCATCTTACTTAGATACATAAACAACACCCTTGGCACCAGCCGTCAGGAGATCAGGAGATGCATTGCACAGGAAAAGTGTGCAGTCAGTGACTTCTCCAAATTGTTGAGGAGTAGTGATGTCTATCATTTTGAGAATTAACATGCACCTGATTTAGACCATGGTCTTTTCAACCATTTACTATGCATCTGAGAGCTGGATAATGACTAATGATAACAGAAGAAGAACTGATGCCTTTTGAGTTGTGGTGCTGGAGAAGAGTATTTAGCATACCACGGACCACCAGGAGAACAAATAGGTCTGTCATGGAGAATGTGAAACTAAATTTCTCCTTGGAGGCAAGGATTTTGAAGCTTTGTCTCACAAACTTTGGGCACATGGCCAGGAAGGACCAGTCCTTGGTGAAGGACATCATGCTTGGAAGGGTGGAAAGCACAGGAGAGAAGACCTCAGATGAGATAGATTGACACAGTAACTGGGGCAATGGGGAAAGGTGTGTCAGAGTCAGGTGAGACTGGCTCAGGACAGAGAAGGCTTCAGAGCTGTTGTAGACAGGGTTGCTATGAGTTGCAGGTGACTCGGTAGCACATATCAACAACAACAATAACTTTAAATTGCACAGGAGGCAAGTGCCCATCTTTCTCCTGTGGTGCAGCTAGTGGATTAGAAACACTTGCCTTTGGGTTGGCAGCACAACTCCTTATACACTAAGCCATCAGAACTGCCTTTTTTTACTGTTGTTGTTATGCACCGTCGAGTCATTTGCGACTCATAGCGACCCTATGTACAACAGCCCTAAACCCTGTTCTATCCTGTGCCAGTTGCACTGCCTCTGACACACCCATCCCGATTATCCCAGTCACTGAATCAATCCATCTCATAGAGGGTTTTCCCCTCTTGCACCATCCCTCCACCCTCCCAAGCATGATGTCCCTCTCCAAGAACCTGTCCCTCCTTACAACATGCCCAAAGTATGTCAGACGAAGCCCCAGAATCCTTGCCTCCAAGGAGTTGCTTGGTTCAACCCCCTCCAGGATGAATCTGTTTTCTTGGCAGTCCATGGTACATTCAATACTCCTCTCCTTTTTTACTAGTTAAGCTAAATTACTATTTGGGTTTTAAATTACTTCAGGGGATATTTTTTGTTTAAGTGTTAAAGATAATCTCAGAGACATGGTTTCAGGCATTCAGCCATCCTTTGTGGCTTCAAAAAGTCTGTTGTTGTTAGGTGTTGTCGAGTTGAGTATATAACTCATAGCAATCCTATGAACAGATCTGAACTCTGTCCTGTCCTGTCCTGTGCCATCCTCACACACTCTGACATACTGGAGCCCATTATGCAGTCACTGTGTCAATCCACCTGGCTGAGGGTCTCCCTCTCTTTTGATGACCTTCCACCTTTCCATGTACAATGTCCCCCTCCAAGGAGTAGCCTTTCCTAGCAACATGTTGAAAGTACGTGAGATGAAGCTTCATCATCTTTGCCTCCAAGGAACACTCTGGCTGCACCTTCTCCAAGACATATCTGTTTATTTTTGGTTTTTTAAAATTTTATTTTATTAATTTTAATAAACATTTACACAGATTTTGGATTTCTATTCATTGAGGTTATGGAGAAACTGGAACCCTTATTCACTGTTGGTGGGAGTGTAAAATGGTGCAACCACTGTGGAAGGTGGTATGGTGCTTTTCCAAAAAGTTGCAAATAGAGATATCATTTGACCCAGCAATTCCACTACTGGGATTATACCCTGTTTGTTCTTTTGACAATCCATGGGATATTCAGTGCTCTTCTCCAACACCACAGTTCAAAGGCATCAATTCTTCTCTCATCCTTATTCATTGTTCAGCTCTCAGCAGCTTAGCAAGTGATTAAAAAGACCATGGCTTGAAACAGGTTGAAGATCTAGGGTCCACAAAATTTAAAATTCTGCCTGTATCGTCCCACTTTTCATCAGGATTCTTGTATGAAATATTTCATTGAGATATTCAGTAATCGTTAACTGGGCACTACAGTTCTTCTGATCTCATGACAAAGCAAAGATCACACATTCCATTTCCTCCTCCTTGTCCCTTCTTATTCCTCGGGAGCTCTGGTGGCCAAGAGATAAGGAGTTGCCCTGCCAACACAAAGGTATGCTGTTTGAATCCACCAGCTGCTCCTTGGGAGAAAGAAGGGCAATCTTGTTCCATGTGATTCACTGCCTCAGAAAACCCACTGGAGGATCAGCTATGGGTCAGCTCTGATGCAACGACACACAGCAACAGCCTCCTGTTCCTGACGCTGCACCTTCTTCCTTTGTGGATCCAGCTAGCGTGCCTTGATGGTCACTTGCAAGGTTTTAAGACCGCAGGCATTATGCACTGAATAGGGGGTTCAACAAAAAGGCTAAACTCATTATGAGACCAATAAACTGAGATGTCCCATAAAAATATGACCCTAAATCTCCAAACCAAAGAACTAAATCTCACGAGGTATCTGCTTGTACAGAAGTTGTCACAGCAACTAGTTTTTTCAGTCAATTCTGTAAACATCTATCATACAATTTTCTCTGGGCTTACATCTGTACTCAAGCAGATTTTCGGGCCTTTCTTCCATACCAGAGAGCCAGTGGGTGGTTCAAACTAGCAACCTTTAGGTTTGTAGTTGAGGGTGAGCTAATTGTGCCACTAGGGACTTTCTTCCTATAGCTCAGGGATTGAAAGGTTACAGTGGGTCAAATCCGACCAGTCACCTGCTTCTGTAAGTAATTACTGGAGGACAACCATGCCCAATCATTTAAGTTTTAACTATGTTTTTGCACTACAATAAAAATAAACCAACCAAAAACCCATAACTATTGCTATGAGTCTATTCTGATTCATTGTGACCCTATAGGCCAGAGGAGCATTGTCCCCATAGGATTCCCTGACTAAACATCTTTACCTGTCAACAGCGTCATCTTACTTGGATCCACAATTAACAACCTTGGTACCAGCTGTCAGGAAATCAGGAGACACATTGTACTGGAAGTCTGTAGTGAGGGATCTCTCCAAATTATTGAGGAGTAATGATGTCAGTTTGAGGACTACAGTATGTCTAATTCAGTCCATGGTTTTTCCGATCACCTGAGAGCTAGACAATGAACAAGTATGCATCTGAGAGCTGGGCAATGAATAGGGATGACAGAAGAAGAATTGATGCCTTTGAGCTGTGGTGTTGGAGAAGAGCAATGAACATCCCATGGACGGCCAAGACCACCAACATTTCTTGGGAAAAGTATAGCCAGAGTGCTCTTTGGAGGCAAGAATGATGAGGCTTTGCCTTACAAACTTTGGTGGGCATGTTGCTAGGAGAGGCTATTCCTTGGAGAGGAACATGATTCATCGAAGGGCAAGAGGGTTGGCGAAGGAGAGGAAGACCCTCAACCAGGTGGATTGTTACAATGACTGCTGCAGTGGGCTCTAGAGTGTCAGGAAGTGTGAAGATGGCACAGGATAGGACAG
The DNA here is from genome assembly GCF_000299155.1 of Elephantulus edwardii. Taxonomy (NCBI): domain Eukaryota; kingdom Metazoa; phylum Chordata; class Mammalia; order Macroscelidea; family Macroscelididae; genus Elephantulus; species Elephantulus edwardii. The sequence continues at coordinate 7,058,128 of NW_006399867.1, read as the reverse complement.
GGTTCAGATCTGTTGTTCACAGAGTCGCTATGAGTCACTCAATGTCACCTAACAACAGCAACAACAATACATCTTTACGGATGCAGACTGCAATAGTTTTTGTCTATGAAAAATATCTGTGGGTTCAAACAGGTAACCTTTTAGTTCACAGACAAGTGCTTAACCACCACTACTAGGGAGGATTTGTCCTTGACCACAGTGGCTGTCAACAGTCCAAAGGTCGCTCTATTTACTTGGGTTCTGGAGTGTAGACAACATGGAAAGAAACCACCATCAACTCTGGATGGACATGTACTATGACTAAAATAAACCTGGTGGTTGCCATGTTCTGAGAGTTCGGGTATCTCTGGTTTCTGCAGCCTCTTCTAGCTCATCCAGACTGAAATAATTATAAGACTGAAACACTCCTAGAAAGGGAAGCTAACAGAGCATCCCCACAGTCAGGTAAGCTCTACTCACCCACAGTTCTGGATGGAATGAAGATAAAAGTGCTGTTGGTGATCTTGTATTTGGTGAGCAAGAACGGGAGCAAAACCAGCAGAAAGATGATGAGAAAGATCACCAAATTCAGAAACACCAGGAACCGCAGGAAGGAGAAATAGGACTGGATCCCAGTGCCAAACTTCCCTGTGGGGAGGAAAGAAAGGAATTCAGATACACATTAGAGTTACAATCAGCCAAGGAGCTAAGACAAGAGGGGTCTTAGCAGGGAGCCTGAAGAAGTAGTACGGTTTCAACTGCTGGGTTTAGGTTCTATTTCCCAGTGATTTAACCATTCGTATGAAGATCGAAAAGAAATATGAAATCAGCTTCTTGAAAATAGGGAGGCGGAGGGAGGAAATTGTGCAAGAATGAATCAAAATGAAAAAAAAAAGAAAAGAAAGGAAAGGAAAATGGGGGAGGGGGAAAGGAGGGGGAGGGAGGAAAATGTATAATAATGAATGAGTGAAAAATCTAACTTTCCTGTGTAAATGTTTATTAACACCAGAGTATATAGATATATATATGTGTATGTGTGTGTATATATATGTGTGTGTGTGTGTATATATATATATATGTGTGTGTGTGTGTGTGTGTGTGTGTAAAGGAAGCTCTGGTGGCCTAGTGGCAAGAAGCTATGCTGCAATCCCAAAGGTAGGTGGTTCGAAACCCCTAACTGCTCCATGGAAGGATGGGTAGTCTCGTCCCATGCAAATGACTGCCTTTAAAAACCCATCGGAAGATCAACTATGGGTCAGTTCTGACTCAATGATACACAACAACATATATATATATATGTATATGTAAGTGTGTGTGTGTGTGTATATATATATAGTTATGTGTGTGTGTATATATATAGTTATATATGTGTGTGTGTGTATATATATAGTTGTTGTTGTTTATATATATTGTTGTTGTTGTTATTGCAGTCAAGCACGACTCATAGCGACCCTATGAACAAAATGCCTTTCTATATAGTCATCGTTTCTCTAAGTTCATAGAGTTTTCAGAGGCTTGTGGTTTAGGAAGTGGATGCCACTCCTGCTTCCAAACCTGTCTTAAATTGGGAGTTCCACCAAATACTGTGCACCATGGGCAGCCAGTATGGCGGTTGGCTCCCAATGGCACAAGGTTCAGCATCACAGCAAACCCAGATTACCTCAGTGGAGAAAATTGACAGAAGATATATCACCTAAGAGGCCATACGTCACCATTTACCTTTTCAACCACAGGGGACAGTGAGTTTATGTTAATGGAGAACAACTTTAGAAAGAGAGGGTGGTTCAATTTGAAGCATGTTATCAATGTCACTGAATTTTAATTTTTTTATTTTATTTTAATAATTTCAATGAACATTTACAGAGATTTTGGATTTCCATTCATTCATTGCTGCACTT
>NW_006399867.1:7035268-7056118 GCF_000299155.1 Elephantulus edwardii | reverse complement strand
TTGGTATACAATCCCCCTGCACCCCTCCCACTGCCCCAGGTACACTCCACTATGCACCCTTAATTCTGGACTCTTGTGATAACTATAATACCCTATCATATATCACTTTTAAATTATTCTCTTCCTCATCTGTTTCAATGCAGTACACATAATTTACCCAGTTTTTCTCAGTCTTACTCCAACCCTTATATCAGTCCCATTCTACAACAGTGGCACCATGCAGTATTTGTCCTTATGTGACTGAGATACTTCACTCAGCATAATGTTCTCCAGGGACACCCATTTTGAATAATATTGCATGAGTTCCTTGTTTTTCAATGCAGCTTAGTATTCCATTGTGTGAATATACCACAGCTTCTTTATACATTCGTTTGTTGATGGGAACCTGGGTTGTTTCCAACTCCTTGCTATTGTGAACAAAGCTGCAATAAACATGGGTGTGCAAATGTCACTGAATTTTAATAGTGGTTGAACTGGTGTATGTTTTACTGTGCAGACTCTAACAACAACAAAAATAAAATAGGAAAAAATCGTTCTCTTTTTCCATCTGTATATGTGATTGGCTCAGCACCATTTACTGCAAAGGTCCTACTTACGTCAGTCAGCTGCAGGAGTGTCTCTGTTACGAGACCGTGAACCATCCCCGTAAGAATCTGTTTCTGAACACTCAGTTCTGTCCCTTTAGTCTATTTATCTACTTTTGCACCAACACTACACTGTTTTAAGAACTGTCAAAGCTCACTGCCATCAAGTCCGCACTGATTCATAGCTGACCACTTAAGCAGAGTGTTCATCTTTCTCCCAATAAAGTGGTGCTGGTGGATTTGAACAATCAGAGAGGCACCACTATTGATTTTCTGCACAACTCCCTACAGATTACGCCACCAGAGAAGTGCAGATTTATGATAAGGAAAATTCCACCTCTGCTGAGTCCATTCCAACTCGGAACGACCCTCCATTGAGTTTCTAAGGCTATAAATCCTTACAAGAAGATACTGCTCATCTTTCTCCCATGAAGGAGTCGGTGGATCTGAACTACTGACCTTTTCATTAGTAGCATAATAGTCCACAAACAGAAGCTCAAAAAAACAGCCATTTGGGACAGAACCAACTCATAATTGATCCTCAAGTGTTTTTCTGAAGATATTAATACGTTGCCACAAATGACAGCTGTAGCCATCCTACACATTTTAATTAATTAAAGAAGGGACATCATTCATACAAAGTACACTAGTGCACTGTTAATTATTCAGTAATACATTAAAAAAATTGTAACATTCCAGATAACATATCAATTCCTTTTTTGTGCCATTTTTCATGTTTAACAATTTGGAATATTTCCGCAAATATTCAGTGTGCAAATTGTCAGTGTGTGGTAATTTTCACTTCCAAACATACGACTGATGCTCAATTTCATATGGCAGTTGTAAAAAAATGAAAAAAACAAAGTGTTTCTAAGCATGGTCGTCAATTTATAAGTGTGCGGCAACGTGCTAATTGCACAGGAAGAGACTGTCCCTCTGTCACAGCCACAGGTGAACGCAAACTGCCAGCAAGGTGTGGCCTTTAGGTCAGCAGAGCGACTCCCAATGAGCTAAACCACCAGAGCTTTTGAGATTTATAGGAAAACTTACTCTCTGGGGCTAAATTTCCTACTCAGTCCTTTGCATTCTGATAAGCATTTTAGAATCAGCATGTTGATTTTTACATACATAAACCTGTTTTGATTCCAGCTAAGATTACATGGAGATACATAGGTCAACTTGGCAAAAAGTGGTTATGTTTTCCACACTGTGTCTTTTGATCCATGAACATGGTATAGCTCACCCTTCTCCACCACAGTTTATAACTTTCCACAGAGGCCTTAAACATTTATCATTGTATACATTCCTACTAGGTATTTGAAGCTTTTGAAACTATTATAATTAGACCATTTTTAAAAGTTTTCCTTTTGTAACTATTTACAAAGAGCTCTAGAGGAGCTCGAGTTGGCTTAGTGGGCAAGGAGTTGCACTGCCAACCCAAAGGCAAGTAGCTTAAATCCACCAGCAGCTTTGGGGGAGGTAGATGTGCAATTGCCTCTCAGGTGATTTACAGCCTTTAAAAACCCACTGGAGGGTCTGCTATGAGTCTGCTATCAGCTCAACAGCATGTATAGGAACCTTGCTAAATTTACCTGTTAAAATAAAGCCCTTTGTCGTCTCTGTTTTCTACATACAGTGGAAGCAGCAGAGCTCAGTAGGAATGACTTCTCTTGCACTTTTCCATCTTATGGTCTTCCCACTTTCCTAATACTCTCTATTAGTGCAAACTATCTGAGTTTCCCCTCTCAAGCAGGTTTCTGCTTACACAAGTTCTGGCTCTTGTGGGTTTTTCATCTGTCAAAGTTCTAGCAGTAACTAGAATCAGTCGGGAGCTCTGGAGGTGTAATCCCCGACGAGCTGCCCCACTAAACCAAAGGCTGTGCGTCTCCAGTGGTTCAAATGCACCAGCAGCTCTGAGGGATGGATGCGGCTCTGAGACTGAAGATGTGCTGTCTCCTTCAGAGACAATTTACATTAAGACGGGCAGTCTACTCCAGTAACAATTCACAGAGACTCAGTAGAGGGTCGCTGGGAATCAGAACCCCCAGTGATGTTGAGGTGGCTTTAAAGTCCCGTTTCCCAGCAGTTTAACCATCTCTTCAGGTGGAGAGCTGGCGTCAGTGTCTATCAGAGAAGAACTGTCCCACAGGGTTTCAGTAGCTGATCTCCTGGAATCAGATCACAGATCTTTCTTCCAAAGTGCCTGTGGATGGATTCAAATCTCCAATCTTTTGATTAGCAGTCAAATGTGATAATGGTTACCCATGGTGGAGAGTGTTTGATGGAACTCCCTGTTTAAAACAAGCTTGGAAACAGGAGTGGCATCCACTTCCGTAAATAGCTATTTGCACCTCTCTGGGAGTCTTTTATCAAAGAAAATACGTAATCCTGAGAAGCATGTGATCACGGCTCTGCTACATTATCCAGTGTATATTTTCTCCTCTAATTTTATGTCTTGACTTATTTCCAATCTCTGTGTGTGTGTGTGTGTGTGTGTGTGTGTGTGTGTGTGTGTTGTTGTGTGCCATCAAGTTGCTTGCAACTCATCGCAACCCTATGTACAAAAGCTCTGAACTCTGCCCTATCACTATGTCTGATACCCTTAGTCCTACCATCTCAATCAATCCATCTCACCTCCTGTGCTAACCTACCATCCTTCTGAGCAGGATGTCCTTCTCCAAGGACAGGTCCCTCCTGGTATGTGACCAAAGTATGTGAGACAGCTTCAAAATCCTAGCCTCCAAGGAGAAACTTGGTTTCACTCTCTCCAAGGCAGACCGATTTATTTTCTGCATTGTTTATAATGTTCAATATCAGTCTCTTTAAGGAGTCCTGTAGGTGTGGTTACATACTGCACTGCTAACAGTAGGTCAGTGTTTTGAATCCATCAGCTGCTCTGTAGAAGAAAGAGGGGAAGTTTCCTCCCACAGAGAATTACAGCCTTGACACCTGGCGGTGGGTCACAATGAGTTTGAACCTTCTCAACAGCAAAGGGTTCCACTGGGTTTGGGTTTTCAAGAGCAGGGAAGGTGACCCTTGAAGCAAGCTGACTGCATAACCTTAAGATTTTTCTACCTTATCATTCTTAATGTTATGCATATTAGGTTAAAATGAACAGCAATTTTTAAGCAATGCATGTATCACCCATGCTTCAAAATTCACAAAGTTTCCAGTGGCTGATGTCTGGCAAGTAGATCATCAGGCATTTATTTCGAGGTACCTCTGGGTGGATTCAAGCACCAACCTTTGAGTTTGCAGCCAAGTATGCCTGCAATTTGCACCCCCAGGAACTTCTGGTTCTTGTACACCGCATGCCAAATTCTCATCATTATGGGGAAGGAAAGGACCTCTTCAGTGCTGTAGGCTCCTTTCACAGTCTGGGGACCCTTTGAGCCTCATCTCAGAGTATCATTTTTAAATACCAGTGGACATAGTTATCCTACTGGGAAAAATCCTATTTGTGATCAAGTAACACATGAGCATTATCAACAGGACATTAAATAACAAGCCCTACTGGAAGGTGTTAAGAAGCCAAGACAATATTTTAAAGACTGAGGTGACTTGACCCACGTGTGGTATTTTTCACTCGTCTCATACATATGGTCTGTCCACTTGCTGTACAGCGGTAACTCGTGGTTGCTGTGACGCTGAACACTGTGACACTAATGTGTCAAATGTGATAATGGTTACCCATGGTGGACAGTGTTTGATGGAACTCCCTGTTTAAAACAAGCTTGGAAACAGGAGTGGCATCCACTTCCGTAAATAGCTTGCCTTGGGAAACCCTATGAACCTAGAGAAAGGATGAAAGTTATACAAGTGTTCAGGTCTTTCATTCATAGGGTCGCTATGAGTTGTCTACAACTCGATGGCACTTAACAACATATATGTATGTATATCTAATAACCCTGGGAGCTCTGGCAGCCTAGTGGGTAAGGAGTTGAGTCACCAAACCAAAGACAGGTGGTTTGAATCCACCAGAAGCTCCTTAAAAGAAAGATGGGCAATCTGTTCCATGTGATTTTACTGCCTCTGAAAAGGAGTCAGCGATGAGTGGGAGGACGGCACAGGATAGAGCAGGGTTCAAATCTTTTGTTCATAGGGTTGCTATGAATTGTACTCGACTCACGGCATCTAACAACAACAACAAGAGAATGGGACTGTCCTTGGGGTTGGGGAGAGACGGAGTAAGATGGGTTCAATAATGTATACTGCACTGAAACAGAGGAGGGAGAAAACTGTTTAAAGAGATATATGACTAGGTATTTCTGTCATCACAGGAGTCTAGAGCGAGGGCTACATGGTGGAGGGGACCTGGGGGAGGGTTTGTAAAACAATGAAAGAATCCTTTCTTTTACTTTTCCATAATTTTTGACTCATGTACTTATAACTTGTTAGTCAAATTTGTGTCTTCTAGGTTGCAACACCCCCATGATACATCTTCAAGGATATGAACATGTACGGCCAAGCACAATCAATAAGAGTGCATCTAAATTCCAAAATCAATCTCCATAATAGTCTATGTGTTTCCTACTGCCAAAGGGGCCCTTTAGAGTAGTGAGAGAAGATCTTCACCCTGAAACCCACAGCGTCCCTTTTCAGCAGGAAGTAGCTAAGAGAATACGCCATCCCCTTTTCCTTATGACTCAGGGTGAAGTCTCTCTCAGGGAGGAGTGATAGGGAATGGCAAAGGACACACTGACAAAGAAGATTAATCAGAACTGACTTTGACAAGCACTGTGGCAATTGGACAATTAAAACAGACATTCGGATGGCGGGGAAGAAGAACAAACTGGGGAGGAGGGTGGAGAGAATGGTGCGACAATGAAGGAGTAAAAGCCCAGAATCCCTGTGAATGTTCATTGAAACGAATAAAATTTAATCATAATTTAAAAAAAAAAAGAGTCAGTTCTGACCTGAGGACACATCATAACAACAACAACATCATCATCATCATCATCATCATTTATGTGATAGTTGGCCTAGGAAAATAGAGACTAAAGAACTGTTGCCTTTGAATTATGGGGTTGGTGAAGAATACGCAATATACCATGGACTGCCAGGGAATCCACAAATCTGGTGTGGAGGAAATGTTCCTTAGAAACCCTGATGATATTTCAGCTCACATACTTTGGGCACATTACCAAAATAGATCAGTCCTTGGAGAAGGACAATATGCTTGGAAAAGTAGAGGGTCAGGAGTAAAGAGGAAGACCCTGGACCATATGAATAAACACAGTGGATACAACAGGCTCAAATACAGCAACAACTGTGAGGACCAGGCTGTGGTCATTCAATTGTACGCAGGGATACGATGAGGGGGAACTGACTCGATGGTGCCTACCAACAATAACCCTTTAACATCAAAGTCATTTTAAAACAAGGAAGATCATAAATTTTGTTCTACATCTGTAACATCTAGAAAGATGGAGAAACCATCTATGTGACAAAGACAAAAATGTTTCAGATAACAATTAGGGTTGGTTGTTCACACACATTGTTGAAGCAATGCTATCTCTTTCAGGTTGATGTTGGTGGAGTAGATGTTGCTGGTGGGGTTGATGTTGTAAGTGGAGCTGGTGTTGGTGGTGGGGTTGATGTTGTAGTTAGAGTTGGTGTTGGTGTTGATGTTGATGTTGGTAGTAGGGCTGATGCTGATGTTGCTGGTGGGGTTGATGTTGTAGGTGGGGTTATGTTGTTGGTGGGGTTGATGCTGGTGATGGGGTTGATGCTGATGTTGCTGGTAGGGTTGACATTGTAGGCGGAGTTGATGTTGGTGGTGGGGTTGATGCTGATGTTACTGGTGGGGTCCATGTTGTAGGTGAAGCTGATGTTGCTGGTAGGCTTGGTGTTGGTGGTGGGGTTGATGTTGGTAGTAGGGTTGATGCTGATGTTGCTGGTGGGTTTCATGTTGTAGGCAGAGTTGGTGTTAGTGGTAGGGTTGATGTTGGTGATGGGGCTGATGTTGTAGGCAGAGTTGATGTTGGTGGTGGGGTTGATGTTGGTAGTAGGGTTGATACTGATGTTGCTGGTGGGGTTCATGTTGTAGGTGGAGTTGATACTGCTGGTGGGGTTGATGTTATAGGTGGGCAGAGATGATGCTGTTGTGGGTTTGACATTGATGTTGTGTAACATCAAGTCAGAAGTGACTTATAGCTGACCCTCCAGTAGGTTTTCAGAGGCAGTAAATCTCAAGGGAAGTGACAGCCCATCTATATCCCAAGGTGCAGCTGGTGGATTCAAACTGTATACCTTCGAGTTTTTAGAAGCAAGAGTAGCATCCACTTCCTAAATAACATGCCTCCGGAAACTCTATGAACTTTGATAAATGTTGATAGATGTAGAATGGCTTAAGGCCTTTTATTCATAGGGTCACTATGAGTCATACTCAACTCGAAGGCAAATCAACACCTTTGAGTTGGAAGCACAAATCCTTACCACTAAGCCACCAGAACTGCCTCCTTTATCAGGTTGTTGTTGATTTGTACTGTATAGTCAGAACAAATCCATAGTTGACCCTCTGGTGGGGTATTATTATTATTATTATTATTATTATTATTATTATTATTATTTGCGTGTACAGTCAAATCAGATTTGACTGGTACAGGAGGAGATTGTTCCTCCTTCTCCAGCAAAGCATCTGGTGGATTTGAACTGCTCAGCTATGGGATTGCAGTGCACCTTCTTGCCACTAGGCCACCAGAGCTCACCCCTCTGGTGGGTTTTAAGAGGCAGTTAATCACACTGGAGGAGATTGCCCATCCTTGTCCTGCCTCGAACCTCATGCCTTTGGGATTGCAGTGGAGCTTCTTGCCAGTAGGCCACCAGAGTTCCGTCCTCTGTTAGGTTGTTGTTGGTGTTGTGTACTGTCGTATTGGAACCGATCCATAGCTGACCCTCCAGCGGGTTTTCAGAGGCAGTTAATCACACAGGAGGAGATTGCCCGTCCTTTGAAGGCAGAGCAGCTAGCAGCCTTGAACCGTGTGCCTTCAGAATTGCAGTGCAGCTTCTTGTCACTAGGCCACCAGAGCTCCCTCTTCTATTAGGTAGAAGTTAGCAAAGGTGAGGAGGTTTCTACACCCAACGCAGAAACACCACGCAGGGGACAGTGCCAAGGGAGGGGCACAGTACCTTCAATGCTGCGGATGTCTTCCTGCCAGAGCTCCAGGTGGGCTGTGATCTCATGGACTTTCTCCAAAAACCTCTTCCAGGACCTGCTGCTGTACTGTTTCCACTGGTCCCACTCTGATAAGTACTTCAGTTGGGTCTCTTGAATGTCCCTGCAGGAAAAGCAAGCATGACACAATCTACAGCAATCCCAACTCAGCATCAACTAAAACCCAACCCAGGAACAGCGTCAAGAAAGCCATACTCCATGGAACTGAGCCTGACACCCGTGGCGCTTCTGCACCCCTAAAAAGAGCAACTCTGCCCTCTCTCTCCTACAACACACTCCTTTCCCTAACTTGTTGTCACTGGTAGCTGCCACTGAACTGGCAATTAGGACACACAATAGAGCAAAACATTGCTTGGTCCTGAGCCGCCTTCCTGGTTGTTAGAATGTCCGGTCCACCACTGTTGCCACCACTGTACCTTCCAAGCTAAGCGGCTTGTCTCCCAGCACGACAGCTGGCAATATTCTTGCCATGCCACATAGGGTTTTTGTGGATGAATTTTCAGAAATGAGTGCTAGTGACGTAGTCTGTAGGGAGTGGCACCGTCAACCTAAAGGCTGCCAGTCAAATCCACATCTCCAGCTGTGTGATTTACTGCCCCTGAAAACTAGCTAGAAGGTCAGCTGTGAACCAGTACCAACTTGACGCCAATGAGATGAAATAATGAGAAATTTCAGATGTAGATTGCCAGGCCTTTCTTCCTAATCTTTCTTGGTCTGGAAATTCTGTTCACACTGTCTCTCATGGGTGAGCTCACTGGCATTTGAAATATTAAAGAAACAGCTTCTAGTAATCAGCAACATGCAAGCTACTGAGAAGCAGACTTTTGGAAGAGTAATGGAATCATGACTGACCCTTAATTGTGGGATCATTTGATTAACATTTATCTGGCTCATGAAAAACAGAGAAAAGACTGATGTTGCCAATGATTTAATTTTACTTGGGTCCACAGTCAACCACCGAAGGAAACAGCTGTCAAGAAATCAAATGGTCTACTGCATTGACAAATATGCTGTCAAGGACCTCACTGAAGTTAAAGAGCAAGGATGTCACTTTAAAGATTAAGGTGCACCTATCCCAAACCATATGCATGTGAAAGTTAAACAATGAATAAAGAAGACCAAAGAAGAACTGATGTCTTTGAGTTGTGGTGTTGGCAAAGAATACTGAATACATACCATCATTGCTGTTGTTGTTGTTAAGTGCCGTCGAGCACAGGCGACTCATAGTGACCCTATGAACTAAAGTCCTCGACACTTGCATGTGTGACTTTCATCCTTTCTCCAGGTTCATAGGGTTTCCGGAGGCAAGCTATTTACGGAAGTGGATGCCACTACTGCTTCCAAGCTTGTTTTAACCAGGGAGCACCACCAAACACTGTCCACCATGGGTAAACGTTATCGCATTTGACACATCAGTGTGAGTGTTCAGCTTCACAATGACCACAAGTTAGCTCTGTACAGCAAGTGGACACACCAGGGCTATATGGCCTAGAAGAATGAATACATACCATAGATTGCCAAAACCTATGTTGAACAACAAACAGCCAGGGTGGTCCTTAGAAGAAGGGATGGTAAAACTTCATCTCACATACTCTGGGCATGTTGTCGATAAAATGTATTGACACAGTGGCTGCAGCAATGAAGTCGAGGATATCAGAGGTGATAAGGATGGCACAGGATAGGAAAGGGTTCAGATCTGTTGTTCCATAGGGGAACGCTGGTGGCCTAGTGGCAAGAAGCTGCACTGCAATCCCAGAGGTGCAGTTCGAATCCACCAGATGCTCTGCTGGAGAAAGAAGGGCAATCTCCTCCTGTACCAGTCAGATCCGATTTGATGGTACACACACAGATCTCTTGTTCATAGACAATAGGGTCACGATGGGCTATACTCAACTTGAGGGAACCTCACAACACTAACAAGAAAACCTCATGGCCTTCGAATCAGAACTGTCTCCTACCTGACCCTTTAATGGGTTTTTGAGAGACCCTAAATTGCATGTGGAGGAGATTCTCCTGCAGAATGGTCCATGGATTCATCCTAGAGAGGTGTGGCCTTTGGGTTAGCTGCTAATGTCTCTCGGACTAAGTTACCAGTCCCTCTACTGTCAGGAGTGGTCCCAACAAGGGGGTTGAAGAGGAACCACCACCCATGTGAGCTGATTCTGGGTTTATAGGTGAGTGTAAGCAAAGAAATTTGCCTTTGTCCTTAGTTCCTGAGGGAAAAGGTCCAAAACCTTGGAAACTTGGAAAGTCACTAGAAAATGAAGCATCTCTAACAGCTTCAGACCACATCTGAGGATTTATGCTAATGAGGAAATTCAGGTGAGGGCTGGCCGGGCCAGACCACCTGGTGATAAGACTGCAACCTCAGAAGTGGGTGGCTGATGGAATCAATTAAGCATCTGACTGATCTAATCAATTGTGCCCCTATAATGTTGATGCTGTATACGGTCAAGTTGGAACTGACCCATAGCAGACCCTCTTAGTCAGGTTTTCAGGGGCAGTTAATTGCACAGGAGGAGAATGCCCACCCTTCTCCCAGTGAGCAGCTGGTAGATTCGAACCACATGCCTTCAGGATTGCAGCACAGCTTCTTGCCATGAGGCCATCAGTGTTGCAGCAAAGTCGCTGGATACAGAAATCCCATGGGCTTACTGGTTAATGAAAGCTATTGTTGTGCATGAGAGGAGAGTGCATCCCTTCTTGGGACACAGAAACTTCGTGTTGGAAATCTTCTCAGACCTTGCCCTATGCACCCCCCCACCCCCATATGTATCCTTTTTTGCTGTAATAAAATTGCAGTCCTTAGTACTTCCCATGCACTCTGAGTCCTTTTAGGGAATTACTGAGCTCGGAGAGTAAGAAGGTCATTAGTGAGGGAGTTGGGCATCCCTGAGCTCATATTCTGAAGCAGTAGAGGGAATCCCCAAATTTGTAACGAAAACATCAGAAGTGAGGGTTAGCATGGACATGCCCAAGCTTGTGGCTGGCTACTTGGTCTTGGTAGTGGAATGTGCCCTTCCGTTACTGAGGGGTGGCTATGGGCAGGAAGGATCTAGAGGGAAGAGAAAAGACCAGAGAATGGCCAAAATTATTGGGGCAGCTATTGCTGCCAGTTTAGGGCCTGTGTCAGGAAAAGGAAGTCTTACTCATATACAGTGCCACCCAAAGGTAATAAAGGAGGTCAGAATTGCTTCCACTGTGGAAAGCTGGGCCACTTTAGTAGACAGTGTCACAGACGAGAGCCACAGATAGGCAAAGGAGTAGAGAGGAAGCTCCCACTCACTTGCTTTAAGTGTGGCTCTGAAGGACACTTGGCCAAGGGTGGCCCACATCAGGTCCTCGTGGCAGACAGGATTGACAGGCCCCAGCTCCCAGCTGGAAACAAAGGAGGACGCTTCAACGATTTAGATCCTCCCAGAAGAGCCGTGGATGAGCATTAACATTAATGGTAAGTATATTCATTTTCTCCTGGGCACAGAGCCTACTAATTGGCCCTAAAAGCCTTCTGTGGTCCCAACTCTTCTCACTATCTCTTAGTTGTTGGAATAGATGGAAAACCTCATAAGCTGTTCCTTACTTCACCTCTACCTTGCATGTGAACTTCCGAGTTGTAAAATAGCCCAGTGGTAGATGGAATTTGCTCCAGGACTTAAGCATAAATGACATAGCTGAGCCTCTACATCTTGTGGTTCCTAACCTGCACACTATAATAGACAAAGTGCTTGTCTATAGGCCTTTTATTGTAAGAACCACCTTCCCTCTGTAACTTGATTTGTGCCACTACTAGAACCTCTACTCGGAATATTGTTGCTTGTTTAAAAAAAATGGAATTGGAATCAGCTGCAGAAGTTTTATTTCCACACACGGAGCAATGAGATAAATTACACTTTGAGCCTGTGGCCATGAAGAAGATGCCCAGCTATTGACCAAAACCCATTCCCCCCTTCTGCTGCTCCCTGTGGCCGTGTGGCTACGGGGCAGACCTTGTGAGCCGCTCAGACCACAGAACACAGATGTCACGCTATGCTATCTCCAAGCCTAGGCCTCTACTTCTAGAAGTGTCTCTCTTGAACCCCGTGAACTGCGGCTGCGTGAACACGCCCAAGCTTGCCTCCTAGAGGACGGACTGCGTGGAACAGGAATGGTCATCCCTGACCAGTCCTCCCCAGCCTAGCTCAGCAGAACCACCTGCCTGGCCCACCGCTGGCCAGAGTGAGTTCTTCTGAAGTCGAACAACTGCTCAGCTGCCGGGTAGACTCAGACAGTTGGTGGTACTTTAAAGCTGCTAAATTTGGGGGTAGCTTATTACACAAGCAGTAGCTAACTTGCACTCATCCACTGGCGAGTTACACAGGGAGCATTACAATGTGACTTTCAGGATGCATGGGTGAGGGTCAGTGAATGCGGAAGACCTGGCCCCTGAGCCATGTGGGCAAAAAATCAACTTTTAACATGTTAGCGATTACGTGCTTGGGTCTCTTTTATCACAGGAATGCAGATGGCGTTAAGTAATGGCATTATAGATGGGGAAAATCTTTGGAAGACGCACCCCAGGTACTGAGTGTCTCCCTACCCAGCCATGACGTGACTTCTGGGCCGCTGGGGGACCAACCTTAGCCTCCGCTTCTCAGAGATGTTCAGGGCATACTTCCGAATGGACTGGCTGCTGAGGTGCTCAGTGACCTCTCCCTCGAGGGTGGCATGGTTAGAGTCCGTGGGCTTCAGCAGCGCGCCCCTCGGCTTGTCTCTGTTAGTGACGGTGCTCCTTCTCCGCGCGATGGACCGGTAGCTTGGCAGTTCCTGAAGGACGTTCATGGGTGGGTTCGACTGACAGCTGGAATCCAGAGAGTGGCTCTCTGAGTGAAAGAAAGAAAACCATCATTCATTCAGTTCTGGTCTTAGGAGCCAGGGAGTAAAACGTGTACAACTGGCTGGGATCTCATAGAGCATTCCAGAACCTCCGAGGAGTAGCCTGGTCTAGAACAAAAAGCATTTAAACCTTCAATATGCATGTTATTTACCCAGATGACACTTAAAACAATTTAAAAATTAAACATTGTTGCTGTTGCTATGTGCTGTCAAGTTGGAACCTACTTAAAGCTGATTCTTCTGCAGGTTTTCAGAGGCAGTAAATACCACAGAAGGAGACTTCCCTTCCTTCTCCTATGGAACAGCTGGTGGATTCAAACCTCATGCCTTTGGGATTGCAGCACAGCTTCTTACCACTAGGCCACCAGAACTCTAGATGGTGAGAATGGGCAGGGGTCAGGTGGGGTGTTAATCATAGGGCTGCATAATTTGATGGGTGGCGGGGTGAGGGAAATGGGAAGAAGGATCTTTCGTGAAAAACAATGTATTCACACTTTGTAAATACATCAGTATAAAAACAGAATATATCAAGGCAACAGTCTTGGGGGTCTTCCAGTCTCATCAGGTTAGGAGGTCTTTCAAGACCAGTATTCTCCTAAGCTCTGGTGGTCTAGGGTGTAAGGAGCTGTGCTTTCAACCCAAAAGCAGGCAGTTCGAATCCACCAACTGTTTCTTGGGAGACAGATGGGCAGTTTTCTCCTGTGTGATTTACAGCCTTGGAAAACCCAGCTATGAGTCAGTTCCAACTGGATGGCATATAACAACATTTTGCCCACTGAACCAGGCAGAAGTTTAACTTTTGCTGTGTCTCATGCAGAGTTTTTATAGAACTGAGTGGGCTGGCTCACTTTGACAAGAGAAAAGCCACCTTCAGCGTGGTTTTACGTCTCATCAGTCTTTATTTGCGAGAAGATGGCTCTGAGAGAAAACTGAGTGGAGAAGGAGGCAAGAGGCTGTAATTATCTCTGCCTTCACAGGCAGAAGCAGCAAAGCTTCCACTGTGGAGTCTGTGTCAGAGCTGAACCACAAGACACTCGGTTTGGGGAAGCCTGAGGTCTGTGGTAGAGCCTTCACTCTATTCTGACCCTTAGCTTGGGCTCAGATGTCAGAGTTCCTTCTAACAGTCAAACCAGCCCGAGGCTTTGCTCTCAACTAAAATTCCGTTTGAATTGGATCTCAGCTATCAGACCCACTTAGTGGAGGGGCAATTCCTTGCCCTGACAGATCCTGTCCTAAAGGATTCTCTGAAGTCATAGCTCCCACCACCACGTTGCCAAGCAGCAGAACCCCAGAACAGACCTAGCAAACTTTTAATTTGAATTTGTGCACAGAACTCAGTCCTGGCTCTATAATAATGTTCTCATAAGATTTCCAAAAGCCTGTCATTTCAGAAGTGGATGGCCAGTCCTGCAGCTTAGTCTGTCCCAGTCTGGAAACTCTGCTGAGAGCTTACACCATAAGTGAGCATGCTGGTATTTGAAATACCAGTGGATTATCATCGCAGGTGTTAGATGGATCATGTCTGAAAGCAGAGAACACCAGAAAGATGTTGACTTGTGTTTTGTTGATTATACAAAAGTATCTGACTACGTGGATCATAACAAATTATAGATAACATTAAGAATGGTAATCCCTGAGTACTTAATTGTGCTCATGAGAAACCTGTATGAAAAGCAAGACTATATGAAGAAAAACATGGCATTGGAGGAAGGCTAACTAACCAATAGCCTGCATTTCACAGAAGATATAACCTTGCTTGTAGAAAATGAAAAAGACTTGAAGCACTTACAGAAGAAGATAAAAAAACTGGTGTTTGTTGTTTTGTTTTGGGTTTTTTTTGTGAGAAAAATTTGTATTTAGAATTAGACAGCTGGGTTCAGTTTAGATGATCCAATTTTGTTGGCAACATCCAAAGCATCATAGTCAGGAGCAAGTAGAACAGAGGCCTTCTTCTCTCCATCAGGCCTAATCAAAGTGTTGACCTTGGCCACATCAATGTCCTAGAGCTTCTTTACAGCTTGTTTAATTTGGTGCTTGTTGGCCTTGACATCCACAATGAACACAAGTATGTTGTTATCTTCAATCTTCTTCATGGCTGACTCAGTGGTGGGGGAAACTTGATGATGGCATAGTGGTTAAGCTTGTTTCCCCTGGGGGTGCTCAGTGTCTTAGGTTGCTGGAAGGTGGGTGACATGCAGATCTTCTTCTTTTTTTCGGCTGTGGATGCCCTTCAGGACTGCCTTCTTGGTCTTTAATGCCTTTGCTTTGGCTTCAGTTTTGGGAGGGGCAGGGGCTTCCTTCTTTGCTTTTGGCATCATCTTCATAGAAAGGGGAGTTGCTGTTGTTGTTGTTGTTAAGTGCCATCAAACCACTTGCAACTTACAGTGACCCTATGTACAATAGCTCTGAACCCTGTTCTATCCTAAGCTAAGCTTATTGTCTCTGACACACCTATCGCCATTACCGTAGTCACTAAGTCAATCCATCTCACTGAGGGTCTTCCTCTCTTACACTATCCCTTCACCCTCTCAAGCATGATATCTCTCTCCAAGGACTGGTTACTCCTTGCAACATGCCCAGAGTAAGTCAGCTGGAACTTCAGAATCCTTGCATCCAAGGAGCAGCCTGATTTCACTCTCTCCAGGGTGAACCCGTTTGTTCTCCTAGCAGTCCATGGTATATTCTTCTCCAGCACCACAGCTCAAAGGCATCAATTCTCCTTCTATCATCCCTAGTCATTGTGCAGTTTTCTGGTGAATAGCAAGTGACTGCAAAGACTACCGCTTGGATCATGTGCACCTTAGTCTCCAGACTGACATCATTGCTCTTCAGTACTCTGGAGAGGTCCCTGACAGCAGACTTTCCCAATGAAATTCATCTTTTGATTTCCTGGCTGCTGGTATCAAGAGTGTTGATGGTGGAGCCAAGCAAGCTGTTAACAATCTCAATCTCTTCACCATCTATCATGATGCTATGGTGCTGCCAATCATCCCAGTGGTGAGAATCTTTGTTTTCTTGATGTTGAGCTTCAATCCATATTGAAGGCTGCAGTCCTTGACCTTCTGCAGCAAGTGCTTCAGGTCCTCCTCCGTTTCAACAAGCAGGATTGTGTCATCTGCATAATGCAGATTGTTGATGAGTCTTCCTCCAATCCTGATGCCACATTCCTCCTCATAGAGCCCAGCCTCCTGGATGATCTGTTCCACATAAAGATTGCAGCAGTCAATAAATAAAAGATGTGTTGCACTGGGATAATATGCTGTCAAGGGTCTCTCCAAAGCATTAAAGAGCAACAATGTCAGTTTAAAGACTAAGGTACACCTGATCCAAGCCACGGTATTTTCAATGCACCTGGAATTTGGATGATGAATCAGGATGATGGAAGAAGAATCAACACCTCGGAATTGTGGGGTTGGAGAGCAGCGAGTATGCCGTGGGCTGCCAAGAGAACAAAACAAATGTGTCTTGGAGAAAGTGCAGTCAGGATGCTCCTTAGAGGCAAGGTTCCTCTGGGCATATTATCAAGAGGGGCTAGTCCTTGGGAAAAGGCATCATGCAGGGAAAGGTGGAGGGTCAGAGAAAGAGAGGAAGACTTTCCACAAGACAGACCGACACAGGGACTGTAACAGCGGGTTTGAGCATGTCGGACATTGTGAGGATGCTGAGGGGCAGGGCAAGGTTCTGATCTGTTGTTAAAGGGTCATAGTCAACTAGACGGAACCTCACGACTACAGCATCCTCCCAATCCTGGTCTTTTTACCCACTAAGGCTGCCTTGCCTACATTGTTTAGAATCTCTCTCTCTCTCTCTCTCTCTCTTTTTTTTTTTGCTGAGTGCAGTGTACTTTATTGACGGTACATGACAAAATGCGCTCTCCAAACCCCTCCCCTTTCTCAGGGCATTTGATAGAAACTTGTGTCAAGGATGTGAGATTCTCAGTAAGTGGGAGGATCGAGTTGGGGCAAGGACTCCCCAGCAGCTGAGGGTCTCTCTCTCTCTCTCTTCTAGTGCTATTGCTGGGGCTGGTGGTCCAAGGGGTTCTTATTCTTTGGGGGCCAGGTGAACCATCAGGTAGACCACCCGGTTGCTGTAGCCAAATTCATTGTCATACCAGGAAATGAGTTTGACAAAGTGGTCGTTCCGGGCAATGCCAGCCCCAGCATCAAAGGTGGAAGAGTGGGTGTCACTATTAAAGTCACAGGAGACAACCTGGTCTTCAGTGTATCCCAGAATGCCCTTGAGGGGCCCTTCTGATGCCTGCTTTACTACTTTCTTGATGTCATCATATTTGGCAGCTTTCTCCAAGACGGCAGGTCAGGTCCACAACTGACACATTGGGGGTGGGGACACTGGCAAGGAAAGCCATGCCGGTAAGTTTCCCATTCAGTTCAGGGATGACCTAGCCCACGGCCTTGGCAGCGCCAGTAGATGCAGGGATAATGTTCTGGGCAGCTCCACAGCCATCACGCCACAGCTTTCCAGAGGGGCCATCCACAGTCTTCTGGGTGGCAGTGATGGCATGGACTGTGGTCATGAGTCCCTCTACAATGCCGAAGTTGTCATGGATGACCTTGGCCAGGGGAGCCAAGCAGTTGGTGGTGCAGGAGGCATTGCTGACAATCTTGAGAGAGGTGTCATACTTTTCATGGTTCATGTCCATCACAAACATGGGGCATCGGCAGAAAGAGCAGATATGATTATCCGTTTGGCACCACCCTTCAAGTGAGCCCCAGCCTTCTCCAAGGTTGTGAAGACACCAATGGACTCCACAACATACTCAGCGCCAGCATCACCCCACTTGATGTTGGCGGGATCTCGCTCCTAGAAGATAGTGATGGCTTTCCCATTGATGACCAGCTTCCCATTCTCAGCCTTGACAGTGCCGTTGAATTTGCCGTGGGTGGAATCATATTGGAACACATAGACCATGTAGTTGAGGTCAATGAAGGGATCATTGATGGCGACAACATCCACTTTGCTAGAGTGAAAAGCAGCCCTGGTGACCAGGCGCCCAGTGCAGCTAAATCCATTTACTCCGACCTTCACCATCGTGTCTCAGGGATGGGCTGAGGCTGCACAAGAAGAGAGGGCAATCTGGATCGATGTGGAGCAGAGCGTCTGTTTAGAATCTTCTAAACGAAAGGTGGTGGTGATGGTGGTGTGTGCCACTGTGTAGGATGCAACCCACAGCTGACCCCACTCTCTAGTAGGTTTTCAGAGGCAGTAAATCCCATGGGAGGAGACTGCCCATCCTTCTCCCTTGGAACAGCTGGTGGATTCGAACCCCGAGCATTTGGGATTGCAACGCAGCTTCTTAGCACTTTACCACCTAAGCTGAACTTGTTGGAACACTGCCAGCCATTACTGAAGGGTTCCCCCACTCTGGAACAGCTTGTCTCTCTGTCTTTATCTCACTAATAGCTTAATAAAAGTGCCCTTAAAGAATATGTCTGAACTTGGGGTGTTTGTTTGCCTACATCAAGTACTAGATGCTAACCTGCTTGGTTAGAATCCCAGCTGTGCAGATTATTTGTTGTGTGCCTTTTAAAAAAGCTACTTAGCCTCACTTAACTTCAGTTTACTCATGTCTGACATTCATTCAAGCACCTTGACTTTGTGGCAGGTCTAGAGCTGCGGTGGCTGCAGTGGACAAATGACCTCCTCTCTCGGCCCTTGGATTCTGAGACGTGGAGAAGGAGGAGGCAGATGACCCGCAGACAGCAGAAGTTACGCTGGGACCACGAGCGCCAGTGAGAAAAGTGGGGCAGGCAAAGGGGGTTAGAGACACTGAATTAGGACGAGGTGAGGTCAGGGACAGCTGCTCTGTCAAAGTGACATTTAAGCTGAGACTAACCGAAAGGAGGAAACCATCCTGTGGGTATTACGAAAGATGTGACGTCTCCCAAGCAGACATCCCAGCTCTTGGCAGGTGTGTGTGGTAGGTGTGTCTGAAGAGAGCTGAGGGCCCTGTGAGGTGGGAGAAGTGTGAATTAAAAAGATACTCGGAGTTCCTTCCATGTGCGTCCCTCGCTCCTTGAATCTAGGCTGGCTTGGTGATTTCTTTTAACCAAAGACTCAACACAATGATGCTGTTTCAGTTCCAGACCTAAACCTTAGAAAACTGGAGGGGTGAAAAACTGGCCTTGGGGCAACATTTCAGAGGTTGTAAATCACATGGGAGGAAACTGCCTGTCTTTCTCCCAAGGAGCAGCTGGTGGATTCGAACCACTGATGAGGTGTTGCCTTTGGGTGTGCAGCACATTTCCCTGTGGACTATGCTACCAGAACTTGCAAAAACTTAGAAGGGTCTGGAGGCTTCTATTTTGGTGCTCTTTGGAGCTCTGGGCTGCCATGTAAGAAGAGAGAGGCTCTAAGAAGACATGGGAGACAACCAAGGAGTCCAGCAAGAATGCAAACCCCCAGACTCAGGGCCCCAGCACAGGGAACCGAGCCAGCATCCCAGCAGGGCATTTCCAGGGCGTGAGGAAGATGGAGATGCAAGGGTCCTGATCAGAGGGCCAGAGAGGGCAGCAACAGGTGACCAGAATGGGTAGAACAGACAAGCTGACGTCAGATAATGGCTGGGATCAGAAGCCAGGCTCGGCCAAGGCAACCTCAGAGACAGGAAGCCACAGAGGACTCTCAGCGGAGGCTGCATGGCCTGATAAAGGCTGTATGACACACAGGGCCAAGCCCTCAGGCCTGATGTGAGCATGTCTTTACCACTGTTAGGAGCCATCAGTCTGTAATCTTCACAAGGGCAAAGCCACAGTCTTTCCTCCTGCTGTAGAGAAAGTGGTGGAGCAGCAGGGGTGTTGAGCGCTTAGCTACTGCACCTCATAAAGGGACTTCAAAGTTCCCAGGCCAGAGGGAGGAATGGAGAGGAGGTTAACTCTGAAAGCACTGCCTCTCTGATGGGCATGTTCAGACACATGGACCAGCTGTCTTATTCCAGATGACACACAGACACAGGACAAGGCCCCTGCCCGTGCCCGCCCCGTGCCGGCCTGCCAGAGATACACTCAATCTTTTCTCCCAGCACATGAGAGGATATGACACGTTCCCATTAGTCAGAGCAAATTAGGAAAACAGATTCTGAAAGATGTGGGGTAAGAGCTGCTCTGAAAGCCACGGAACTTGCCCTGAAGGCCGCTGGACCACTTGTTCCATCTCTGACAAACAAAGAACTGTTATTAACAGGAACAAAGGTCTCTAAGCATGCAGTGGTAGTGACCTAGTGAATATTCAACAACTGTGAGGTCAGGGACGAGAGGGCTACAGCTGCAGAGATACAGGGTTTGGGCTGGCTTGACCACCCTAGTGGTCACACTCTAGCCAGGCCACCCACGGATGACAATAGCCTTCATTGAATTGACTGTTTTCTCCTTTGAGGAACGGGCAGAATTATATCACTGACTTCATCAACATTGCAAAGAACGGGAACAATATTTGCCAGGGCTTAAGGGGAGTTCTGGGTAATGTGTACAATCCGCACACATGGCTGTTAACAGTTAAAGACATGTTAAAGGTTCAAGTCCGCCCAGAAGCACCTCAGAAGAATGCATGCTGGTCTGCTTCCCAAAAAGAGTAGTCCTCAAAAACGCCAGAAAAGTAACACACGTGAAATCAACAGAAGTCCAAGCTGACTTGTCGATGACTCTGATTGCTTGGGATTTCTGGAGCATTTAACTATGTGCTGGGAGCCTTGGTAGTCTAGTAGGGTAACTGGTGGGCTACTCTACACACACGGTTGGCAGTTCAAACCCACCAGCTGCTTACTCAGGAGAAATGTGGGCAGCCTCCTCTTGATAAGATCGACAGCCTCTAAAATACAATGGAGGGCTGTCATGAGTCAGAATCAACTCAACAGCAGAGGATTTTACTTCTGGTGGCCCAGTGGGCATGGAGCTGCACTGTCAACCCCAAGGCAGGCAGTTTGAATCCAGCAGCTGCTCTGAGAGATGAAGATGGGAAAGCTTCTCCTATGCAATTTATAGCCTCTAAAAGGGACCTTTGGATGGGTCAGCTACGCGTCAGTTCCGACTCGATGGGATATAACCACAATCTACTGATGTGCCAGGCTGTTCTGAACGATCTGCATCCTTAAACTTAACACTCTCAGCTACTTACTCTTTAAACGTGGTGGTGGGGGGGAGCTCTGGTGGCCTAGTGGCAAGAAGCTGCACTGCAATCCCAGAGGTGCACGGTTCAAATCCA
>NW_006399867.1:7026692-7035038 GCF_000299155.1 Elephantulus edwardii | reverse complement strand
TCATCATTCTCCTGTGGAGCTGCTGGTGGATTCAGCTGCAAACTTTCAATCTGGCGGCAGAATTTCTTACCACTAGGCCCCCAGAACGCCATACTCTTTGAATAGTTACTTCTATTACTTACTCCTATTTCATAGATAAAGACACTCAGCGCTGTCTGTAGCAAGCTGCATGACTCTATTCATTCGAATCTATCAGAGAGTTTGAGATAGATATGAGCAATCTCCTCCCATTAGGATTTACAGCCTCAGAAACCCAGTGGAGTTTTACTATGACTAGGGACTGTCTCAATGGTAGTTTTATTTCACAGATGGATGAACAGAGGCCTGGAGAGGTTAAGTGCCTTGCCATAGCTATTAAACGCTGGAATTCAGTCGCAGGTTCCTCAGACAACCAGGCTTGTTGTCTTCACCAGCGGGGACATGGATTTGAAAAGGCTCCTGAGATGCTATCAGTACAACCTGCTGTCAGGTTGGCCCTGACCCATGGTGTCCCCGTGTGTATCAAAATAGCACTGTGCTCCACAGGGTTTCAAGGTTATGGAAGCTGATCACCAGGCCTTTCTTATGAGGCACCACGGGGTGGATCAGAACCATCAATCTCTCAGTTGGCAGCCAAGTGCACTGACTGTTAAGACCACCCACACAACTCCATACAAACCAAAGCTAATAACTATCTGATTATGCTTCCAAACATCTCTCAGGAAGAGGTCAGTGGGCTCCAGTCACATTTCATGACAACAGCAAGTGGTGGAAAAAGGGTTCATTTCAAAATAGCCCTTAAGAAGAGAAGCGTCAGACACTCCTGGGAAAGAGTTCCCTCTTCAAATGAACAGTGTAAACAACCTTTGTGTTCAGACAGTGTGGTATGTGTGACAGTACGCTATCCCTTCCCTCGTTCTCATACCGGACCACACACTTCTCAAAGGATGAGATCACACCATTTCCCACGCCCACCTGCAGAGGTGGGCCAAGAAGGTATCAACACCTGGCTTTGAAGCAAAGAAGCTGGGGCCCAAAGAGCTGGCGAACTGGCCAAGACAGACTCACGGGTCGACAACTTCTTTTTTTGGGGGGTGGGGGGCAAAGAGTCTCCCACTTCTTAGTAAGCAAGATGTCTTCTCTTCTGTGAATCTTGGGATTTCCCCCCACACACACTTTACAGGAGAATAAGAATATTTTATTGTGGGTATTGGAAGCTATGGTGGCTTAGAGGTAAGGAGCTACGCTGCCAACTCAAAAGCACACAGTTCAAATTCACCAGCTGTTTTGAGGGAGAAAGATGGGCAGTCACCCTCCCATGTGATTAATTGTCTCTGAAAACCCACTGGAGGGTCGGCTATGTGTTGGTTCTGACTCAGTGGTACATAGCAACAACAACAACAGCTGTGCGTATTACCATGTTGGTTCAGCCAAGAGAGTTGTCAAGTGTCGCTGTCAACTGGGCCACTCGGTGCTGTGACCAGTAAGTTGATCATGAATATATTCCATCACCTCCCCCTAAGAATGCCTAGCTTGTTGTGTAGGTGAGAGGATGATGAATCAACCACAGGAGATGTGGGGGAGAAGAGAGTGTTGTAACTCCTGTTTCTATTTAGGTACAGTTTTCTAGGAGAAGCATCACAGGTTCCCCAGGTCTCTTCTAGCTCAAAGGAAGAAGGTTCTCCACAGACATCGGATGAATGAATAAGTGGATAGAAGAACGAGCAAAGGCAGGCCCCTCCGAGTACAGCCTCGGCTCTTAACTCTTTTGATAGTTCTTCCCACAGGCCACCTGTTTCCACAAAGCCCGCGGCCACTCCCAGGAAGGGCATGGATGTCAGCCCTCTGTGCTCTAAATGGCATGTAACCACCACTGGCCTCCCGAGCGTGCGTGCCAAGAATCAAGCCCCACCATATTTGGTGCTGAGTTCACGTCAGGATTTATTTTTTTTTTCTTCCTTCTTATAGAATCACGGAAATTCTGGGTAAGAAGGGACCTTTGCAGGTCATCTGGTCCAGCCCTGCTCTCAGCTGCTGTGGGAAACAGCTTCCATGTTGAGCCCCCAGGGACCCAGCTCTGGGCTGGACACAGGCGCACCAGAGAGGAGGAAGATACAGTCCCTGCCCTGAGAGCGTCCACTCGCTCCTTCCACCAGCTCTTTTCTCCTTCCTCCCCAGGGTGCTGGAGAAGAGTACCGACTAGCCCACACACTGCCAAAACAGCACGCAAATCTGTCTTGGAGGAAAAGTGCAACCAGGGTGCTCCTTAAAGACAAGGATGCTGAAACTTTATCTCACACCCTTTGGGCATGATGTCCGGAGAGGCCAGTCTTTGGAAAAAGACATTGTGCTGGGGAAAGCAGAAGGTTAGCAAGAGAGAGGAAGCCCCTCAAGGAGATGGATTGTGTGACGGAAGCAACGGGCTTGAGCACAGTAGACAATGCGAAGGTGGTTCAGGACAGGGCAGGGTTCGGATCTGCTGTTCTAAACGTAGCTGTGTCGGTGAAAGAGAGGAAGACTCAACCAGGTGGATTGACACAGTGACTGTAGCAATGGGCTCTAGTGTGTCAGATGATGAGGATGCCACGGGATAGGACAGGGCTCAGGTCTGTTGTTCAGAAGGTCTCTATGAACTGTTCTCAACCAGACTGCACCTAACAACAGCAACTCCTTTCCTCAGGGGGCTCTGGGGGCCCCGACTGGTAAGAAGCATCCCTTAGTTTGAACTAAGCCCTTCCTATCAAGCTCTGCAGTGACTCTAATATGCAAGTAAGATTTAGAACCATTTGTCTAGACCATGCTTTCAATCTCTTTGTTTACACCAAGTGGATTCTACCTTTTACCTCATTTTATAGTAACCCCACTCATTTTATAATAACCCCACTAGACAAAGCATTCTGATGGCCTAGTGGTAAGAAGCTACACTGCAGCTCCGAATGCGCGTAGTTCAAGTCCACCAGCTGCTCTGAAGGGGAAGGATGGGCAGTCTCCTCCCATGCAATTTATTGCCTCTGAAAACCTGCTGGAAGGTCAGCTCTGGGTTGGTCTGAAACTACACCACACAAAGAAAAGACAAAGAACTACTCTCAAGATTAAAAGCTGTCCATTTCATCCAACTCCCCTGCACAGCCCTGTATAAGTTCTATGCACAGTAGATATTCAATGCATTGATTGTTAAACTTGAACTCTGCCTATCAAAAAAGGGAAAAAAGTAGCTGTACATTATAGGCAATTCAACAGCATCAATCAACAATAGTATGGTTGATAACAACCCTGGTTAAAGTCCTCAGCTGCTAACCAAAAGGGTGGCTGTTCGAACCCATCCGCTGGTCGAACCCGTCAGCTGGTCTTCCATGAGGCAGTCTGCTTCCATGATTATTTACAGCCTTGGAAACTCTGTGTGGTTCTGTTCTGTCCTATGGGGTCACTATAAGTCAAACCAACTCGACAGCAGTGGTTTGATTTACTTGAAGCACAACATCAAGAAATCAAAGTTTCTCACCCCTGGGCCAATTGACAGCACTATGACAGATGGAGAAGAGATTGAGGTTGTTAACTGTTACAGCTTACTGGGCTCCACAATCAACGCTCTTGGCACCAGCAGTCAGGAAATCAAAACATAAATTGCACTGGGGAAGTTTGCAGTCAGGGACCTCTCCAGAGTACTGATTAGCAAGGATGTCAGTTTAGAGACTAAGGTGGGCCTGATCTAGGCCATGGTCTTGGCAATTACTTGCTATGCATCAGCGAGCTGGACAACAACTACAGATGACAGAAAAAGAATTGATGCCTTTGAGTTGCGGTGCTCGAAAAGAGTCTTGAACATGCCATGGACTGCTAAGAGAACAAACAGGTCTGTCTTGGAGAGGGTGGAACCAAGTTTCTCTTTTGAGGCTAGAATGTTGAAGCTCCATACATAGTTTGGGCATGTGACCAAGAGGGACCAGTCCTTGCAGAAGGACATCATGCTCGGGACAGTGGAGGGACTGCACAGGAGAGAAAAACCCCAGATGGAATAGTTTGATATAGTAACTAGGGCAATGAGGGTAAGTGTGTCAGAGTCAGTGAGATTGGCTCAGGACAGGGCAGGCTTCAGAGCTGTTGTACATAGGGTCACAGGTAGCTCAATGGCACTTAACAACAACAACAACATATATTTTTACAAAATTTTTTAAAAGCTTGAAATAAATACAAGGTGGTTAAAACAAAAACAAAACACATCAACACCATATTTAACCATCAACTGCATTCTTTCTATTGCCATGTGTTTGTGCTCTGCTGTTTTTGCCTCATCCAGTAACAAGTGTTGGGTGTGCACACAACCCGATGTTGCCAAAAAGGCAGGGTAGACTTTGATTTCAAAACTTTTTGAAAATAGCTAATGGGGGGAAAAAACCCCAAAAAACAAAAACCAACTTTTTGGACTCCTTTCCACTGATGTGTAGGGTGTGATTTTTTTTTTTTATTTAGGAATCTAAACAGCAGACACTGGTTAATATGTGTGTAAACAGCAAAAAAGCTCTTAAACCAATGGTTGCCAGTTCATAGGATCTAGCTGAGGCTGCTGACTTTGCCATCAAGTTACCACTGTTCTACTCCTGGGCAGGCCACTCACCCACCCACCCATTCATCCTTTCATTTCCTCATTCATTCATGAGCATTATTGAACAGCTATTGGGATCCCTGCCCTGGTCTAGACAAAACACATGGCCTTGACTAAGAGACACAAAATTTCCTGCCTGTAAGGAACTGACCTATAGCTAACAGACACAGTCTATGAATAAGATGTCACATCTGATAAAAGCATGGAGGGGGAGGGAGCTCTGGTGACCTAGTGGCAAGAAGCTGCACTGCAATCCCAGAGGTGCATGGTTCAAATCCACCAGATACTCTGCTAGAGAAGGAGCGGCAATCTCCTCCTGTACCAGTCAGATTCAGATCCAATTTGACAGTACATATATAAAAATAACAAAATAAAATAACTTTTTAAAAAAGCATGGAAGGGGGAGAAAGGGCAGGGGTGGGAGGAGGGGTGGTCCAGGACAGAGGGGATGCAGCTTGCAAACAGTGGCCAAGACCAGTCTTTTGAGAAGGTAATATCTGAACAAATATGTCTTGGTCAAAGTGCAGCCTGAGTGCTCCTTGGAGGCGAAGATGATGAAGCTTCACCTCACATACTTCAGGCATGTCATTACGAGGGGCTATTCCTTGGAGAGGGTCAGGGAAGGAGAGGAAGACCCTCAGCCAGGTGGAATGACTCAGTGACCACCACAATAGGCTCCAGCATATCAGGAAGTGTGAAGACGAGACAGGACAGGGCTCAGATACGCTGTTCAGAGGGTCGGCCATAATGGGTTGAACTAGACTCGATGGCACTTAACAACAATTTTGAGCAAAGTCCAGTAAAAAGGAAGGGGAGGAGTCAAGAGGCCATCTGGGGAGAAAGTATGCAAGGGAGAGAGAAGAAGTACAAAGGGCCTGGGCTGAGGCAGGCTGTGCCGGTCACTTCCAGAACAGGAGAGGCTACAGTGGCTGGAGGAGCGGCAGCAGACAGAGAGATGGCAGGAGAACCCGGGCGAGGCACGCCCTGTACTTCGGCTCTGGGAAGATGGGAGCCTTGGAGCTTTGAGCCAGAGCTACAAGCTCTGACTCACTTTAACAAGAGCCTGCTGGTCCCCCTGGGGCTCTTTCTGCCCTGGGGCTGCACAACGTGGACACCTGTCAAATGGCACTACCCTCTTGCAGTGAGAGAAATAATCTTCATCCGTGCTGTCCACTTTGCTGACCCCTGGAATCATGAGGCTGGTAAGCTCCTCATATGTGGCCGACAAAGTGAATTTTTACTTTTTTTTAAAATGAAAAAAAAAATTAATACTTTAACAAGAGTTTGCAGAGAACTTGGATTTCCAGTCATTCATTGTTGCACCAATATTTACTGTTGTATTGTTGTTAGTTGCCTTGGAGTCAATGTGGACCCACAGCAACGCCATGTGTGCACAAAGAAACTGCTTCATAGAATTTTCAAGCCTGTGGCCTTTCAGAAGCAGACCGCCAGGCCTGTCTCCCAAGGCACCTTCAGGTACATTCAAATAGCTAACCTCACAGCTACTGTGGCTGTGCACCACTGAGTCAGAACCAACCCACAGCTGACCCTCCAGAAGGCTTTCAGAGGCAGTAAATAGCATAGGACGAGACAATCCATCTTTCTCCTGGGGAGCAGTTGGTGGATTCGAACCGCATGACTTTGTGCTGGCAGCACAACTCCTTACAATTAAGCCACCAAAGCTCCCTTTCAACTATCTGAGCCACTCGGAGAATCCATTTCTTTTATTAACTCAACAATATCAGCCTGGAGACTAAAAGTGTGCTTTATCCAGGTCATAGTCTTTGCAATTACTTGTTATGCATTAGAAAGCTGGATGATGACTAGGGATGACAGAAGGAGAATTGATGCCTTTGAGCTGTGGTGCTGGAGAAGAGTATTGAATATACCATGGACTGTCAAGAAAACAAACAGATTCACCCTAGAGAGGGTGAGACTAGGCTGCTCCTTGGAGGCAAGGATTCTGAAGCTTCATCTGACGTACCTTGGACGTGTTGCAGCAAGGAGGGACCAGTCCTTGGAGATGGACATCATGCTTGCGGGGGGGTGGGGGGGGAGAAACAGTGCAGGAGAGGAAGACCCTCAATGAGATGGATCGATTCAGTGACTGAGGTAATAGCGGTGGTTTAGGGCTGTTGTACATGGGGTCGCTATGAATTGCACATGACTCGACAACACATAACAACAACAAATTAAACTCATTCCCATGGAGTTGATTCAGACTCCCAGCAGTCCCAGAAGATATAGGAGAACTTCTCCACAGGGTCTCCAGAACTGTAATCTTTACAGAGGGGTGTCTGGTGGCCTCATGGGTAAGGAGTTGCACTGCCAACACAAAAGTTGGTGGTTCGAATCCAACAGCTGCTCTACTAGAAGATGGGCAATCTTCTCCTATGCAATTTACAGCCTCTGAAAATCTGCTGGAGCATCAGGTATGAATCTGTTTCAATTCGCGGCCACCCAATAACAACAATCTTTGCAGCAGCATATCAGGATCACCCGGACATTTCTACCATGGAGCAACTGATGGCCTCCAACTGCCAACCTCTGGGCCAGCAGTCAAGCGCTTAGCCACTGTGCCATCAGGACTCCTTTTTATCATATTCATTATTATTAAATTTCCACGCACATAGCTGCAAATGGCCAGTGGGTCACTGACTAGACAGCATCCTGGTGCCTCAGTGAGAGGAGACAGCAGGCAGAGAGGCCCTGGGTGACTCACACGCCTGTAACTTGTAAACTGGGTGGGGCCTGGGGATGGGCTGGGGCCAGGGTGAACAAACAGTCTCTGGGAGCAGTGACTAATTGCTGATCACAGTCCTGGCTTGATCCAGGACCCAGGTGTGGGTCAGTGGAGCATCCGGTGACCAAGCAGCGATGGTGACTGTCAGAATGGGCAGCATGACCCAGAGAAAGGTCCACCTCCAGCGGTGGAGGACTTCAACACAAGCCTCCTGACCATGTGGAAACGAGATAACAGTTCCCACCGGCACAGCCACGCCGAGGACTGGACAGGCATTACATGTGAGGCAGTTAGAACAAGGGAGCTCTGGCAGCCTCATGGTAAGAAGCTGTGCTGCAATCCCAAAGGCACATGGTTTGAATTCAACAGATGCTCCGCAAGAGAAAGATGGGCAATCTCCTCCTGTGTAAATTTACTGCCTCTGAAAACCCGCTAGAGGGTCAGCCATAGGCCACTTCCAACTCGACTACAAATAACAACTTAGAATAGAGCTCGTGTAACCACTATGGAAGGCTGTATGGTGCTTTCTCAAAAAGCTGCAAATAGAAATACCATTTGACCCAGCAATTCCACTACTGCGAATATACCCTAAAGAAACCAGAACTGCCCCCCAAGCACATACATGCACACCTATGTTTATTGCTGCTTTGTTCACAATCGCAAAGAAGTAGAAACAACCCAAGTGCCCATCAACAAACTAATGGATAGAGAAGCTGTGGTATATTCACACAACGGAATACTATACTGCATTGAAAAACAAGGAACTCAATCACAAAAGGACACATTCTGCATGGTGCCTCTGCTGTAAAGCAGGACTCACCTCAGGGGGTTGGGAGGAGACTGAGAAGGATGGGTTCAATAATGTATACTGTATTGAAACAGATGAGGGAGAAAACTGTTTAAGAAGGAAAATTATTAAGGATTTTTGTCATGACAGAGTGAAGGCTACATAGTGGGGTGGACCTGGGGGGAGGGATTGTAAAACAATGAAAGAATTTTTCTTTTACTTTTCCAAGAGGGT
>NW_006399867.1:7020757-7026592 GCF_000299155.1 Elephantulus edwardii | reverse complement strand
GAGTGTACTTGTGGGGGAGGGGTGGGCAGGAAGAGGGGGGGGAGAGGGATGGGAGGGGAGAAAAGTGCAACAATGAATGAATGGGAATCCAAAGTTTGTAAATTATCATTGAAATTAATAATAAATTTTGGAAAAAAAAGAAAAGAAAAACAGGGAACTCATGAAATATTATACAAAATGGGTGACCTGGAGGACATTATGCTGAGTGAAATATCTCAGTCACAAAAGGACAAATACTGTGGACAAATACTGAATAGTGCCACTGTTGTATAGTGGGACTGACATCGGGGTTGGGGGGAACCTAAGAGGGGATAAATAATGTATACTACATTAAAACAAATGAGGGAGAGAACTGTTTAGAAGGAATATATGATTAGGTATTAATTATTGTGATGACAAGAGTCCAGAATGAAAGCTGCACAGTGGAGTGGACTGTGGTGGGGAGGGGGGGGGACTGTATAACAACAATTTCTTTTCTTTTCTTTTTTTTTACTTTTCAAAGAGAAAAGGGAACTGAGGGGAGGGGTGGGCAGGGAGGATAGTGTGCAACAATGAATGGACATCCAAAGTCTCTGTAAATGTCATTAAAATTAATAATAATTAAAGAAATAGAGCTAGGTAAACTTTAGGACAGAGACCAGATAGTAAATAATCTCTATTTACCAGCCTGGGCACTCTGGTGGTTATAGGAGTTGTGCTATTAACTCAAAGGTGTTTCTCAGACAGTTCGGATCCACCAGCAGCTCCACTGCAGAAAGACTGGCAATCCCCTCCTGTGAGACTGACAGCCTTTGAAAACCCCCTGGAGGGTCAGCTAAGAGCTGGCTCTGACGTCACAGGCAAATAATTCACCAGCTGGTCTCCGCTGTCATCATTCAGCTCTGCCCGCTCTCACAGGAAAACAGGCAGGGCCGAACTGGAAATAAATGGGTGTGGCTGTGTCCTAATAAGACTTCATTTTATGGGCTCTGAACTTTGAGTCAGAAGATCTCACGGCACAGGGGGTAGGTAGCATGTTGTGCTGCTTGACCCGGTTTGAATCCACCAGTCCAGCTGTGGGAAGAAGGTAGGCAGTCTCCTTTCAGCCTCAGAAACTCAGTGGTGGGTTGCTGTGAGGTGGCATCAACTTGATGGCAATGAGTTAGAGAGTGGTTTGTCTTTGTTGGGTTTTTTCCCAGTTTTGAGCTTTGAGCAACACCATTCTTCACTTGTGAGCCCTTCAAAAATACAGATGGTGCACAGATTTGGCTCTGGGGCCGTAGTTTGCACATCCCTTAATTTAGAACCTTGTGTATTCACCTTTGTAGCAAAGGGGCAGCCGTAAATCAGAACCTCCTTGGTAGAGACCTGGATATGAGCAGGCTCTGACTCGCTTTTTCTCTGCTGGTTTCCATCACTTGTTGCATTGACCACAAAGAACTCCCACCACGCTCACAAGCCCAGGGTTGATGATGGAAGTAACAGATTACAGCACAGATGAGGAATTACTTAAGATATAGTTATCGGGCCAGGGCAGCCTCTTCTCAGCCGTTCCAGCAGCCAGGCCTCTTTCTGGGCCCGCAGGCCCTCAGAGCAGCCCCTGACCTATGGGGCAAGTGTGAGAAAACTCCACTAGCCACTTTGTGGGGACAAAGATTGTCAATGTGCTTACATGCAGTTACAGCCGTGGGAACCCAATGTGCGGGTTCTGATGGCAATGAATTTGAGTTGGTGGCTGTTGTTGCGATTGTGTTGTTATGTCCTTACAAACAATAGATCAGAACCGTGCCCTATCCTACACCATCCTGATGATCCCTAACATACTAAAGCCCATCAGAAGGGCCATATGCAGCCACTCACCACACCACAACTCCAGCGACAGACCCTCAACACCAGCCCTCTGAGCAGACCCCACTTCTGTCCCCATCTCTCACCTACTTCACTTCCTTTCCAAGCCATTATCCAGAGCTGAAAGCATCCTTGGTCTCTCTTTATTGAACAGGAGTCTTCCCTCCTTGAACAGAAGCTCTGTGACTAGAGACACTTGCTCGTGAGCCATGCTAGGCACCCTGGGTCCGTTCTCCCTCCTCTGCTGAAGGACAGCCCCGCAGGCCTGGGAGGCCCCAGACCCAAACAATGATCCTTGAAAAAGCAACAGAGGTTACAACACTAAAAAGTCATTTCCCTCTTTTATTCCTCCAGATTCTCCACTTCCTGGAAAACAAACTCCAGAGCCACTGCAGAGCCTCTGCTACGCCTGTTCCTGGCTTAGGTCAACCTCTCCCAGCCTGTGAGAAAGATAAAAGGAATTCAACGCTGATGGGCGGCCAGTTCATTAGCGAACCAGGCGAATCTGTAACAGTGTGACTGTGGCAGCTAAATCCAGATTAGCCCAAAATCTCCTCCTCCTCTGATACTTCACTAATAGTGATGGGTGGCAGGGTTCAGCAGCCCCACACTTGCAGGCTGAATTGCTCATTTGTTCAAGTTCAATACTGTAGCCGCCAATGCAGCTATGGGTACAAGTCATACATTCATTTAACACATATTCAATCCACTGACGTCCAGCTGAATCCTCCACTGGGTTTCTCAGGGTGTGAATCTAGGCAAATCTCTGTGGGGTTATTTTGTGTGGATATTAATGTTTTTCTACCCAAGATGTTATTTTGTGCCATTAAGTTGGAACTGACTCACCGCTGCCTCCCAGCAGGTTTCAGAGGCTGTAAATCACACAGGAGGAGACTGCCTATTATTCTCCAGGAGAACAGCTGCTGGCTTCGAACCATCTGCCTTCGGTTTGGCAGCCAGCCCCTTGCTGTGGCAGCTGCTTTGTGAGCTCAGAGAAGGCATGTAGGATTTAACACGGTGTCTGGACTAGGTGAGGACTTAAAAGGCAGTTAAGGCCTTAACTGTGGGCTGCACCTTTGTGCAAATCATAGACTCTTAGGCTTTGGCTTATAAAGCAGTAGCCTTGGTGCTTAACTGTTGCGTCCATAGGAGTCCTTGCCTGGGTCATTGTGAGGGGCCATCAAGAGGGCTCAGACTCACAGGGACCGGTGCACAACAGAATGAGACCTGTTTGATCCTTGGACCACCTTACAAGCTTCACCACACTTAAGCCTCTTGTTAACAATCAATGTCGATTTATCCAACTTGAGAGGCTTCCTGACCCTCTACTTTCCTTTTTTTAATTTTTCTACTAGTTTATTTACAAAATTCAAATACAAATTTGAATAAATTCTTTAAATTTCCCTCACTCCCACCCATCAAATTGTACAACCCCATGATTAATCCCTCCCTTCCCCCTGCACATCCACATCCCTCTGCTTCCAGCCTCTCCCACCCCTCCTGGATCCTTATACTCATTCTACAGTAACAGTTTTATACAGTATTTATCCTGCAGGACTGAGTTACTTCACTCAGCATAATGTTCTCCAGTCCCTCCCAAGTTAGCTAATAATTTACAAAGTTATTGCTCCCGTGTGCTGCATAGTATTCCATTGTGTGAATGTACCATAATTTCTCAATCCATTCATTTGTGGTTGGGCATTTGGGCTGTTTCCACATTCTTGTGATGGTGAATAATGCTGCTATGAACACTGGTGTACAAATCTCAGTTTGTGCCTCAGTTATGATATTCTCAGGGTATATTCCAAATCGTGGAATATATGGGTCACATGGAATTTCTATGTTCAGCTTTTTCAGGAAGCGGCAAACTGCCTTCCAGAGTGGTTGTGCCATTTTATAATGCTACCAGCAATGTGTAAGAAGAGTGCCTTTCTCGCCACATCCTCTCCAGCATCTATTACTTGCTGCCCTGTTAAACTTTGCCACTCTTATTGGAGTGAGATGGTACCTCATTGTGGTTTTGATTTGCATCTCTCTTATTGCCAGTGATTTGGAGCATTTCTTCATGTGTCTGTTTGCCATTCGAATATCGTACCCAATTTCATCCTACCCTCTACTTTTCTAAGCATAGTGTCCTGTCCCAAGGGCTGGCCCCTCCCGATAACATACCATGTTGCTGAAGTCATGTTGGCTACGACTCTTAGTGACCCCAGGGACTGCAGTTTTTCACTCTGCCCTGTCTTGTGCCATCCTCATCATCTCTGATACCTTGAGCCGGCTGTTAAGTCACTAAGTTAACCCATCTTATTGAGGGTCTTCCCCTCCTTCACTGACCATCCACCTTCCCCAGCATGAGGCCTTTTTAAAAAGACTGGCTTCTCCTAACACGATGCCCAAAATATGTTAGGTGACGCTTCACCATCCTTGCTTCCAACAACCACCTGGTTGCAATTTCTCCAAGACATATTTGTGCCCTTGACAATATAGGGGGCATGTGGTCTTCTTCTCCAATACCACAGCTCCAAAACATTGATTCTTTTTCTGTAAGCCTTATTTATTGTCCACCTTTCAGATGCATAACAAGTACATCTGAAATCATTGTGTGGGTCACAATGCAGTTAAACCATGCAGTATTCTCTTGTTCCATTAGGAAAGCCGCCTCTTGGTCTAGGCATAGGTTTCACTTGAGCATAATTAGGTGTTCTGAGATTCCCATTCTTCTCAATGTTAGCCATAATATTTTGTGACCCACACAATCAAATGCCTTTGCACAGTCAGTGAAACACATAAAGACCTCCTTCTAGTATTCTCTGCTTTCAGCCAAGATCTATCTTATGTCAACAATGGATCTCTAGTGTCTCAACCTCTTCTAAATCCAGCTTGAATTTCTGACCATAGCAGCCATTAAATATGTGTCTCAGAATCCTGGGAAATAGCATTGTTCTGGCTACTAACCCAAAGGCTTTTGCCCCCTTGTTGCTGTTCTTGTTAGATGCCATCGAATCAAGTATGACTCATAGTGATCCTATGAGCAAAAGATCTGAACCCTGCTCTATCCTGTGCCATTCTCACACTTCCTGACACACAGAGCCTATTACAGCAGCCACCAAGTCAATCCGCCTGGTTGAGGGTCTTCCTCTCCTCAGCCGTCCCTCCACCCTTCTCAACATCATGTCCTTCTCCAAGCAATAGCCCCTTCTAGCAATATGCCCAAAGTATGCGAGGCAAAGCCTCATCATTCTTGCCTCCAAGACATTTCTGTTCATTCTCTTGGCCATCCATGGGGTGTTCAGTGTTCTTCTCCAACAGCATAGCTCAAAGATGTCAATTCTTTTTCTGTCATATTTATTCACTGTCCAATTCTCAGAGAGAGAGATAGAAATGAAGATATCAACACAAGGGCCATTCTAGTAACATAAGGACCACCGTTGAAGATGCCATTTTTTGGCTGAACCAGAAAAGCCTCTTTGTCCATCACTTGTATCAATCAAGACTTTCCTAACTAATTGCCACTGAAACCTTGAATCAAAAGTACTAGAGGACAGATGCCTGGCTGACCGACTGGAAGAAATATGACCATGTTACCATTCCCAAGAGAGGTGATCCAATAGAATGTGGAAATTAACAAACAGTATCATTAATAAAATGCATGGTTTAGAATTGAGAAGAGTATACACCAGAGAAGTGTCCTATCTTCATACCTTTTCAATCTATATGCAGAACAGATCATCCAGGAGTCTGGGCTCTTTGAGGAGGAATGTGGCAGCAGGATTTGAGGAAAACTCATCAATAACCTGCATTATGCAGATGGCAAAACCTTGCTGGCCAAAACTGAGGAGGACCTGAAGCACTTGCTGCAGAAGGTCAAGGACTTCAATTTGGATTCAATATGGATTGAAGCTCAACATACAGGACCAATAGGCAACATCATGATAGATGGAAAAGAGATTTTTTTTTTAATTTTTTAAAATTTTATTATTTTTTGTGTGTACCATCAAATCGGTTCTG
>NW_006399867.1:7016223-7020657 GCF_000299155.1 Elephantulus edwardii | reverse complement strand
AGGAGATTGTCCCTCCTTCTCCAGCAGAACATCTGGTGGATTTGAACCATGTATCTCTGGGATTGCAGTGCAGCTTCTTGCCATTAGGCCACCAGAGCTCCCTAATGGAAAAGAGATTTAAAGGGGAAAACATTTAAATGGTCAATTATTTCATCTTTTTTGGACCCACAATCAATACAATTGGTACCAGCTGTCATGAGATCAGGAGATGTATTGCACTGGGAAAGCCTGCAATCAGGGACCTCTCCAAATTATTGAGGAGCAATGATGTTAGTTAGAGGACTAAGGTGTGGCTGCTTCAGGACATGGTCTTTTCAATCACTGAGAGCTGGACAATGAACAAGGATGACAGAAGAATTGATGCCTTTGAGCTGCGGTGTTGGAGAAGAGTACTGACTATTCCGTGGAAGGCCAAAAGAACAGTTACATCTTGAAGAAGGTGCAGCCTGAGAGCTCCTTGGAGACAAAGACAATAAAGCTTTGTCTCACATACTTTGGGCATGTTGCAAGGACAGGTTATTCCTTGGAGAAGGACATCAAGCTTAGGAAGGAGGAGGGACGGCGAAAGAGAGGAAGACCCTCAATCAGGTGAATTGACCCAGTGACTGCAGCATTGGACTCAAGTGTCTGAGATAGTGAGGATGGCACAGGATGGGATAGGGTTCAGACCTGTTGTTCATAGGGTTGTGATGAGTTGTATGTGATGGCACCTACCTATAATGACAACTTTAACTGTTGAGTTATTTTTTTCCTCCAAGATACTCTTAACCAAATGATTGGATGTTCAGACCTAGCCAGCAGCTCCTCGGCGCGGCGGGGGAGGGGGAACATCTTGAAATGTGCTTCCATAAAGACAGCCCACTGTTCTCCAGTGAATTCCAACCAACTGCCATGCTCTGGTGGGTTTCTAAGGCTGTAAAACTTTACTGGAAGAGATTACCCATCTTTCTCCATAGAAGCAGCTGATGGATTCAAACTGCTGACATTTGGATTAGCAGGCACCATTTTACATGCTACAACACCAACGCTTTTTTCTATGAAGATTCGTTGTTAGGTCCTGTTGAGTTGGCAATGGCTCATAGTGACCCTTATGAATACAGTGAAGTCATTTCCAGTTATAAGGATGTTGGGGGCATCCAATCCCAGCCATAAAGACTGTGCAACAGTTCTACTCTGCCTTGTGGGTGAGAACAGACTCAACAGCACCTAAATACAACAACAAATATCCCAGGCAAGTTCACTAAGTGACGTAAACTGCTTCCACCCACTCAAGTTGGTGGTTGGGATCCACCCGATGGCAAGTGAAAGAAAGGCCTGGCGAGCTAATACTGCAAGATGACAGCCAGAGGATCCCTGCGGAGCACAGTTCATCCCAACACACACAGGGTCACCATGAGCTGGAATCTACTGGGTTTGGGTTGTTCCTTTTGGGAAAGAGGTGTCAGTAATATAGTAGGTGGTAGCTTCGTGTTAAGAAGCTGCGTGGCCCAGCAACAAATGGTAAAGTTCAGCAGGGCAGCAAACAACAAATGCTGGAGAGGTTGTGGAGAAACTGGAACCTTATTTTTAATTTTTTTTTTGTGTGAAATAATATGTTTATTCTGATACTACTTTTAATTATACAGTCAATCCATAACGAATTGCCAGACTAATTTTACATAATGCTTCAGAACTGGGTCTTTTCAACAGGTTCAAATTTAGGATCTTCAAATTTGGAGGTAAGGAAGGTATTCACGGCTGCTTTACCATACATTTGCTTAAGCTTAAAAAGCTCCTTCTCCAAATCTTGTTGATATTCTGGGCCAACATCAATAGGTCCTCCAGATGTCTGTCGTTTAGATTTTTTTTTTTTTTTTGTCGTTTAGATTTGTATTCTCTAATCTTGTCCACAAAAAAGTTTCTGTATGGGATCAAGATCTTTATTAAATGCCACTGCTGTAACACCAATGTTCCTCTGCACATAAACTGAGACCACTGACCAAATGACAGAGGAAAATTTGAAGAGCCTCTGGAGAATCATGGTGACTTTATTACTTGCACTTCAGTCCTGAGCTGCCAGAAAGCCACCACCACGGCCGC
Source organism: Elephantulus edwardii (assembly GCF_000299155.1). NCBI lineage: Eukaryota > Metazoa > Chordata > Mammalia > Macroscelidea > Macroscelididae > Elephantulus > Elephantulus edwardii. The sequence goes on along the minus strand of NW_006399867.1, from coordinate 7,018,578 downwards.
CGTCCTTGGAACCCTTATTCGCTGCTGGTGGGAATGAAAACTTGTACAACCACTACGGAAGGCACTATGGCACTTTCTCAAAAAGTTGGAAATAGAAATATTTGATCCAACAATTCCAATACTGGGAATATACCCTAAAGAAACCAGAACTGCCATCCAAACCGATAAATGCACACTCATGTTCACAGCTGTGTTATTTACAATAGCAAAGATATGGAAGCAACCCAAGTGCCCATCAACAAACGAAGGGATAGAAAAATTATAGTATATTCATACCATGGAATACTACACAGTACTGAAAACTAATGAACTCATAAAATATTACACAATACGGGTGACCCTGCAGGACATTATGCTGAGTGAAATATCTCAGTCACGAAAGGACAAATACTGCATAGCACCACTGTTATAAAGAAGGCCAGACATGGGGGGTTAGGACGAGATTAGGATAAGAGTGTATAGATAATGAGCATTCCATTGGAACAGATGAGGGAAATAACTGTTTAAAAGGAATATATGATTAGGCATTATCTGTAAGACAACAGCCCAGAATAGGAAATATATTGCAAAAAGGACTGAGGGGCAGGGAGGTAATTGTGCAACAGTGAATAAATATTTTTTTAAAAAAAAGTGAACTGGGGAAGGGTGAAGGGAGGGGGGAAGGTGCAGCCATGAATGAATAAAAATCTAACTTTTCTGTAAACTTTCATTAAAATCACAATTAAAACAAAAGAGGAAGAAGCTGCACTGTAATACCAAAGGCATGCAGTTTGAATCCACCAGCTGCTCCGTGGGAGAAGGATGGGAAACCTCCTCCCATGTGATTTCCTGCGTCTGAAAACCCGCTGGTGCGTCAGCTATTCAGTTCCAACTTGATGGCACACAAGAACAACATCTACATTTCCTGGAGAACAAGGCACAATCCCTGCTTTTCAGGAACCCACATTCCTTAGAAGGAATAATCGGCCAGGAGGCTTCAGACGGAATAAGCAAGGTACCAAGGAGATGTGGAGAGATGGAACACGTCTTCCATACGAGGGTTCCAGGGGGCCTCTCTGAGGTAATGAGCTGAGACTAGACAGGAGGGAAAAGGCAGCCATATAAAGACCAAAGAGACTAAACAACTATGAGATATCATCTCACCCCAGTCAGAATAGCAAAATTTAACAGAACAGCAAGCAACAAATGCTGGCGAGGTTGTGGAGAAACTGGAACCCTTATTCACTGTTGGTGGGAGTGTAAAATGGTGCAAATGAGAGACCAAAACCCCACTGCAAAAAAAGAAAAAAAACCCACTGCATAAGTCTTATAAGTCTCTCTGCATAACTGTGTTTGTGTAATTCTGTAAATTTTTCTGTATAACTACTATCTGTTAGGTTTTTTGTTAGGAAATATATTTCTGGAATATCTAAACCTCTTCTGGGGCTCCGTCTAACATACTTTGGACATGTTGTGAGGAGAGACCAGTCCTTAGAGAAGGACATCATGCTTGGGAGGGTGGAGGGACGGCGCAGGAGAGGAAGGCCCTCTATGAGGTGGATTGGTTCAGTGACTGGGATAATCGGGATGGAAGTGTTGGAGACAGTGCGATTGGCACAGGACAGAGCAGAGTTTAGGGCTGCTGTACATAGGGTCGCTATGAGTCGCAGGCGACTCGACAGCACATAACAACAATAACAACTAAACCTCTTTGTGTAACCTTATCAGTATAGCCTAAAAGTATCTTCTATTTGCTTAAACCCCCCATTCCTGTGTACTGGAGACCATCTCTGGGAGCTAATTCAACCCTCCCTGGGAAACTAATTTGTCCTGTGCACTGAAGGCCACTCCAGGAGGTAAATGGTCATCCTCAGGCCTCCGGGGACTGATTTTTTTAACCCCTCATTCAACCTCCTCTGCTCCGGTACACTTACTGAAAAACATGTGGCTGTAAGAATCTATAGTCTTCTTTCTTTGATCAATGTATCAAAGTTAAGGTTCTCATCAGTCACTCTCGATGCCAGCCTATGTATAAAACCATATGGCCTCCTTTCTTTGTTCAACATCAAAGACAAGGCTTCCAGTTACTGATGTTGTCACCTTCCTGAGAGATGCATGCTTGTAAAGGGGTATATAAGCTTTGTAATAAAATCGGCGGAGGCGACCGTTCTCCGCTTGCTGGGAGAGGCAGTTAGCCCCAGCCGGCCAGTGAATAAAGCTCTCAAATCCAAAATTAGAGACTTTGAGTGGTACTTATTCTTGCGTTTGGGGCATAACACAACCACTGTGGAAGGCGGTATGGTGCTTTCTCAAAAAGTTGCAAATAGAGATACCATTTGACCCAGAAATTCCACTACTGGGAATATACCCCAAAGA
>NW_006399867.1:7005895-7015598 GCF_000299155.1 Elephantulus edwardii | reverse complement strand
TAATAACCAGTGAGACGTCTCTGCAGGTAGAGACCAGGAGACGAGAAACCCCAAGCATGAATGGCCTTGTGGACCAATGACAGGGGGGCTGGTGTGGTCCAGTGGCCGGAGAAGGGCAGTTCCAGGAGGGGTTGATGAGGAGGGCATGAAGAGGTGTGGGCAGGCCTGGGGTCTGGGAAGCCACTGGAAAGTTTCATTTAAGTCAGGGAGCGCCTTGATCGACTCTTTCATCTTTATCATTCAAAAGAACACATGCTTCATATGCAGACTCCCTTTGTCTTCCCCAGGCCTCCCAGGCTGGCACATCCTAGGTCACTGTTTACAGAACACTACAAAGTTACAAATTATGCAGTTTCTCCCCTTGCAAGGTCTAAAACGGAGGGGATTGGGTGAGAGAGGAGAACCTTGAAACTAGGCAAACGCAAACGTACTGTCTTTGTGTCAGAATTGGCTCAAGGCTGCCCCTCCCGCAGGCTTTCACAGGCTGCAAATTGCACAGAAGGGGGGAGATTGTCCATTATTATCCACAGGATCAGCTGGTGGATTCAAACCACCTGCCTTGGGGGCTTGGCAGTGCACCTTCTCACCCACCAGGCCCCCAATTATAACACATTTTAAAAAATGTTTACTGAAACCAACCAGCTGCCTTTGAATTAATTGAGACTCATGGTGACTGAGACTAACTGGCTCCACAGCATGGTTTTCTTTTTCTCATTTTCCAGAAGTGGATCATCAAGCCTTTTTTCCTAAGTCCCTCTGGGTGGGCTCAAACCTCCTGGTTTCCGTTAGCACTCAAGTGTATCAACATCTGTACCACCCCAAGACTCCTAAAAACACAAAGTCCCTTCAATCCTCAATAATCTAAGAAAGAATAGGAGAAGAGTGGAATAAACATTCCATTGGAACAGATGAGGGAAAGAACTGTTTAAAAGGAATATATGATTTCTTTTACTTTTCAAAGAGAAGAGCAAACTCGGGGTGGGGGGTGGGCGGGGAGAAAAGTGCAACAATGAATGAATGGAAATCCAAAATCTCTGTAAATGTTCATTAAAATTACTAATAATAAAAAATGAAATATTCTTTAAAAAGGGGGGGGAATATATGATGAGGCATTATCTGTACGACAACTCTCACTACCTGAGAAACGAGGTTTGGAATCTTAAGATAATTCACATAAAACTGGGTCTGATTTGTTGTCTGTTTCCTAAGCATTTTGTCCTGAGTTTAAGTCCCTTCCAGATGCTGAGAAGAGTCCAATTGGAAGAGATCAGTGTCCCAATTTCTTCTTATGCTTTACTGTGAATCTTTGGCACACATACAAACGAATAAAAAAGAAAAATCTGTTTTCAATTTGAAGAGAAAATACGCCAAGGATGAAACTCACAACAGAGCCTCCTACTTTAAGACCCAATCAACACAAGACAAAAGTGCTACAAGGAAGCCAAGTTGCCTGGGTGCTGGCTTTCTGTCTTAACTGGGTGTTGGTTTGTTCATATTTATGGAAAAATTCAATGTTGCTGTTAAGTACCATCCAATAGGAAGTGACTCATAGCTGACCCTCCAGTGGGTTTTCTGAGGCAGTAAATCACACAGGAGGAGACTGCCCAAGTTTCTCCCATGGAGATTGCTGGATTGGAACCACACACCTTCGGTGTGTCAACACAGCTTGCTAATTATATATCTACATTTTACACGATTAAAAAAATTCAAAAGATTATATATACAGAGGTTACCTGAGTGCTATTCATAACATTCATCTGTGGGTTGGCACAAATGGTCTTCTCTCTGCTGCTTGTTAATCATTTTTAAAAAATCCTGTGGCACAGTGGATTAATAGTTGGGCTGTTAACCAAAAGGTTAGGGGTTCAAATCCAACTACTAGCAGCACCATGAAAGAAAGATGAAACCATTTCTATTTCTATAAAGATGAAACCAAAACTAAATCTGTTCTCTTCAGATTGGCCCCAGTGCATGACAACTTCACACGTGCTGGGTTCAAACTGCCAACTTTGGGTTTAGAAGTCAAGTGCAAAACATCTGTGCCACACAGGTATTTTTCCATAAGGCATATAGTCGAGAAAAGCACTTGTGGCCGTTGGACTTCATTAATGTTTTGGGTTGGTTTCTTTTTCGCTTTCGTTAGGGCTTTCTTTTATTTTTTTTTTTGGGGGGGGTGTCTTTTTTTCTCTTTCTTTAGGATAGGCCAGGCATTCTGGTGATCTAGTGGGTTAGGAGTTGCACTGCCAGTGCAAAGGCAGGCTGTTTGAATCCATCAGCAGCGCCCCTGGAGAAAGATGCCATTTACAGCCTCTGAGAACCCAGTGGAGAGTCAGCGATGAGTCGGTTCTAACCCGACTGCAACAAATTGTTTTTGTGGGCCCTTCACACCAGCATCCTAAGTATTTGAGGCTCAGAGAAGGCAAACCATTTACCAAAAGTCACACAGACAACAGACAGCCAAGGCAGAATTCTGTCCCACGCCCGTGTAAATGTATAAAGACCATGATTATGAATGGGAGGCGGGTATCTCATGCCAGAATCTTAGGGTTCGCTAGGGCCTCCCGATCTTTTCAATGAAAAGATCTTATCTATGTGGAGACTGGCCTAGGACCTCTTTCTCAGCAAACTCATTATGGTTCTGACTCGTGTTCTGCAGGGGAGGACAATAGGCCGGAGGAGAGAGGGCTGAAATGGCCAGGATTTCTCCACCCATCCCAGTGGGTCACCCCAGTGAGGTCAGGAGGGGACTGCCACCCAGCGGAGGATTATCCACTGAGCAAGGAACACAAAAGAGCTCCTGCTTCCCTTCTCGCAGGATCCCCCATCCAAGTCTGAGATTGCAAAGTTGAAAAGAGGCTTCTAGGAAAGTGCTGTAGGATTGGGAGAGCCGGAGACCAGCCATTCCTTGATGAGATACAACTGTTCACTATTGATCATTGAAGGCACAAGTAAATCGTGCTTCTTGGGTAATCTGGCACAGGTGCCGCCAGCTCCCATCCTCCGGCGCACGCCCTGCCTGCCCGCCGGGCACTGCCCTCCGCGCGGCCAACTTACCTGGGAGGCTCCTGGGCTGCCCGCCCGGCCTGTACGGCGAGAGCGCACTGGCGCTGGACTCGCTCATGGCTGCGCCCGCGCCCCGAGCCGCGCCGGGACGGCTGTGGCCGCCGCCCGCGGCCTCTCGGAGCTGGAGTTCCAGGTTCCGGTGCGGACGTCACAGAGGCCGAGGCGGGGCGCCGAGCGCGCTTCCCACGCGTGCAGCCCCACGACCAGCCGCGGTAACCGGGTAAGCGCGGCGAGGCCCGCCGGAGAGGCGGCGGAGCCGCGGGATTCCGGAGGCTCCACCCAGCGGCGGCGCCCGGGACGACCTCCCGATGTCAGTACATCACAGGCGGAGGAGGCAAACCCAGCCCAGGCTCCTGCCGGGTTCCCGCTGAGTTCCCATCGAGCACAAGCAGAAAAACAATACATTTCTACGTGTCTGTGAATGCACATCTGTCTAGGGGCAGACTCGGCTCGGTCCTGAGCTGGGACGCCTGGATGCAGCGTGGCGAAGACCATTGTCCCCTTAAACCATGATGATCTTCAACTCTACATTCTATCCGCATTCCATCAGAACTCCTAGGCTGTTAGATGCCACGCAATCAGTTCCCATTCATAATGATCTCGTCCCTGCTTCACAATCATAGCCATGACTGGGGCCATTGTTGTGGTCGCCATGCCAACCCATCTTCTTCTTTCTTATTTTGTTTTTTAGTTTGTTTGGTGTGGGTTTTTCCCTTTAAATATATTTTTTAAAATTTTAAATTGGTTTGCTTACAAAGTTCATACACATTGTGTTTTACACTATTTATTGACATTGTGGTTCATACAATCATAGGACATTGACATTGTGGTTCATACAATCATTCTCATGCATTATGTTTTCTAAACATAATGGACTATGCCCATCATTACCCGGTCTTTTCAGGTCCTTACCGGACCTTTCCCATTTCCTTTACCTTCTCTCTCCACTCACCCTGTGATTTCACCCCTACCCATCCTCACCCCTCTGCTCCCACACCTTCCCCCCTTGGGTCTCCATACATGTTTTACTAGTTATCCTAATATGTTTATAATAATGGTCTTATGCAGTATTTGTCCTTATAAGCCTCTTTTTCTTTTGATCACTTTCTATCTTACAAGGCACAACAAGGGCAGGGCTTTGGCTTTGGCCTTCTTACTCATTGTCCAGCTTGTGCATGTGTATGGGACAATTGAAAATATCATGATTTCCTAGACTGGTCTTTAGAGAAGCAAAATAAATTGTATGTGGTTAAATGCCTTACAGTTGCCTATGACTCATATTGACTGTATGTACAACAGAGACTATGAATAACAGATCCGAGCCTTGTTCTAGCCCCAATCTTCATGACTCATTATATTCCAATGCATTGTCACTTACAATCACTCTGTTAATATATCTGCTTTGGGGGAAGGAGTGGATAGGGAGAAAAGTGCAACAAAGAATGACTGGAAACCCTAAGTCTCTGTAAACTTTCATTAAAATTAATTTTAAAAAATATATATCTCCTTGAAGGTTGTCCTCTCTTTCCAGTGACCTTTTATCCTTCCTAGCAGGATATCTTTTTCCCAAAGATTGACTCTTCTTGATAACTGTCAAAAGTATATGAGGAGGAATTGAACTTCCTTGCCTCCAAGGAGCACCCCACTTGCATTTTCATCAAGGTAGATTTGTTTGTTCTTCTGGCAATCCATGAGATATTCAGTATTCTTCTCCATGATCACAATTCAAAAGTGTCAAAATATTTATATCTATCTATGGAGGGACATCATGCTTGGGAGGGTGGAGGGACAGCGCAGGAGGGGAAGACCCTCTATGAGGTGGATTGATTCAGTGACTGGGGTAATCGGGATGGGTGTGTCAGAGGCAGTGCGATTGGCACAGGATAGAGCAGGGTTTAGGGCTGTTGTACATGGGGTTGCTATGAGTCGCAAACGATTCGACAGCACATAACAACAACAACAACAACATATCTGTACCTGAATAAGAAGGACAGAAGAATAGATGTCTTTGAGCTGTGGTGTTGTGGGAGAATACTGAATATCCCATGGATTGCCAAAAGAACAAACAGATATGACTTGGAGAAAGTGCAACCAGGGTGCTCCTTAAAGGCAAAGATTGCAAAGCTTAGTCTCACATACTTTGAACATGTTGTTAGGAGAGTCTATTCCTTCCAAAGGGACACCATGCTTGGAAAGATGGAGGGTCCCCGAAAGAGAGGAAGACCTTCAGTCACACAGACTGACACAGTGACTGCCATAATGGACTCTGGTACGTTAGACATTGTGAACATGGCACGGCAAAGGACAGGGTTCAGATCTGTTGTTCTTCGGGATGCTATGTGTCATATTCAACACAACGGCACCTAACAACATATTTGTACCAATGTTTATCTGAGAGAGGAAGTGCTGCCAACCCCAAAGCAGACCGCTTGAGTCCCCCCAGCTCCTCTGTATGAGAAAGATAGTCAATCTCCTTCTGTATAGTTTACAACTTCTGGAAACTTGCCGGAGTCTCAGCTGTGAGTCAATTTCATATGACTCACATTCCACCGAGTTCTATGTGAGAGAGACAGACAGAAACACACACACACATATATAGATATTTTTCTCAAGGAAACAGCCAGTGCACTTGTAGCAGCTGGCAAGTCCAGGTCAGTGTGTCAGAGCTCAGGAAACAGGATATACCTGTCTCAGTACCTGCAGATTGATGAATTCAACGTGGCCAGATAAGGAGAAGAACTAGAGGTGATGAGCCAGATGAACTGGAGGTGACAAGCCAGGACTCAGATCAGCAAAGGCAAGATAACTTATATATAGGGTCTGTGTGGGCCATAAACCCCATTATCTTCACCTCCAACTGACTGCCTACTCACAGCAGATCTCATCACAAAGGTGATAACATCATGCAGAGACATGATTCTATGGCTTTGGGTTTCCTCAAGGGAATGACTAGATTACACAGCATCAGATCACACCAAGAAATGACTTTATCCCCACAATGTCCAACCAGAGGTGATTTCTAGGAAGTCAAGTTGACACACAACTTAACTACCACACGTGACTGGAGTCACACGCACTTTAATCTTCACAGTGCCATATTTGACTCTTAACACTTTGAAGAGATCTTGTCCAGAACATTTTCCCCAGCGCAGTATATCATTTGGCTTCTTGACTGTTACCTCTGTGGACGATGATTGCGGATCCAAATAAAATGAAATCCTTGACAACTTCTCTGCTTTCTCCATGGTCCATTATGTGGATAATTGGTCCACTTGGGAGGATATTTGTCCTTGTCATGTTAAGGTGTAATCCATACTGAAGGGTAGAGTCTTCCACCTTCATCGGTAAGTGAGTCAAGCCCTATTGCTTTCAGCAGGCGATTTGTGTCATCTTCATATTACAGGTTATTGATGAGTCTTTCTCCAATCCTAATGCCACACTCTTCTATATAAAGCCCAGCTTCTTGATTTGTTTGCTCAGATGAGTAAGTACGAGTCAGAGGACACCACCTTGCTGTACATTTGTCATAATTTTAAAGTATGTAATATCCCCTTGTTCTGTGCAAACACCTGCTTCTTAGTCTGTGCATACAAGTTCCACATGAGCTTGACTGTGCATTCTGGAATTTCCAATCTTTGCCATGTTATCCATAATTATCTAAGATCTATCACATTTCTAAGGCTGCAAATCTTGATGGAAGGAGACAGCTCCTCTTTCTGTGGTGGAGCTGCTGGTGGACTCAAACAACCGGACACACATAAGCCTTTTGGTTAGTTGCTCAGCTTGCTACAGATGACACCAGAGTTCCCAGGTCTATGTACAGAAGGCATATTAGATCATCGTTAATGAAACACAAGTAAAAATACTTTACCCTCGGTCTACAACAGAAAGTGGAGCCACAGGTAAAGGGGAAGCTATTTCTTGGAGGACACCGTGGTTGGAAAAGAGAGGGGACAGGAAGGAGGGAGAAGGAAAGGATACTCTCAACCAGGTGGATTGACCTGTGACTGCAGTAATGGGCTCAAGCGTGTCAGAGATTGTGAGGTTGGCACAGGGTATGAGGTTGGTACAGGGTAGGACAAAGTTCAGGCCTGTCATTCATAGGGTTGCTCTGAGACATACTTAACTGGATGGCACCTAACAGCAGCAGAAGCAGCAACAACAACAGCAATGGTATGTCTGTTATAGACTGTACTATGTCACCCCCAAGTGTGTGTTGTCAACACCAACCTCTACGCCTGTAGTTATCATCCCATTTGGAAATGGATTGACTTTGTTATGTGAATGAGGCAGCATTAGTGTAATGTATAGCTTGAGTTCGTTTTCTCTCTCTCTCTCTCTCTCTCTCTCTCTCTCTTTCTCTCTCTCTCTCAGATATAAAAGAGAATAAACTAGCAAACAGAGTAGAGCAAGGGTAAGATAGATGCGAAGGCACATGAAGATCTCCAAGAAAGCAGGAAGCAGAAGCTGAAGAGACAAGGACCTTCCTCCAGAGCCAACACAGAGAGAACATTTTCTCCTGGCACTCTCACTTGTCTATTGTGTTTGTTGTTATATGCCATCAAGTCGCTTGCGACTCATAGCAACCCTATGTACAACAGCCCTAAACTCTGCTCTGTCCTGTGCCAATCGCACTGTCTCTGACACTCCCATCCCGATTACCCCAATCACTGAATCAATCCACCTCATAGAGGGCCTTCCTCTCCTGCGCCGTCCCTCCACCCTCCCAAGCATGACGTCCCTCTCCAAGGACTAGTCTCTCCTTACAACATGTCCAAAGTATGTCAGATGAAGTTGCCTCCAAGGAGTAGCCCGGTTTAACCCTCTCCAAGATGAACCTGTTTGTTTTATTAGCAGTCCATGGTACACTCAATACTCTTCTCCAGCACCACAGCTCAAAGGCATCAATTCTCCTTCTATCTGCCCTAGTCATTGTCCAACTATCTGATGCATAATTGATTGCAAAGACCATGGCCTGTATCAAATGCACCTTAGTCTCCAGAGAGACAACATTGCTCTTCAGTACTCTGGAGAGGTCCCTAACAGCAGACTTTCCTATCGTAATACTTCTTTTAATTTCCTGGCTGCTGGTGCCAAGAGTGTTGACTGTGGAGCCAAGCAAACGAAAGCTGTGAACAATCTCAATCTCTTCACCATCCATCCTGATGCTGCCAATTAGCCCAGTGGTGAGAATCTCTGTCTTCTTGATATTGAGCCTCAATCCATATTGAAGGCTACAATGCTTGACCTTCTGCAGCAAGTGCTTCAGGTCCTCCTCAGTTCCAGCAAGCAGGGTTGTGTCATCTGCATTACGCTGATTGTTGATAGATCTTCCACCAATCCTGATGCCACAATTCTCCTCATAGAGCCCAGCCTCTCAGATAATGTGCTCTGCATCCAAGGAATAGCTTCTCCTATATCTGTGGCTCCACTTTCTATTGCAGACAGAGGGTAAAGTATTTTTTTTGTTATTAATAATGAGACAGCCAGACATAAGATAAAACAGACAATAAAGACAGGTGGCCAGCAGTTTCATAGACTGAAGGGCCTCAAGCCATTGCCTCTCTCTGTATTTATTGATAATTAGGAGAAACAAATCATAAAAAGAATTCCTTGTAAATGAAGCCGAATTTTTCTATATTGTCTTCCAGTGCTTTAGCTCCCGAAGTATTTCACACATATTAACACTCCCTCTGTAGGGGGACCCTACCTGTCTCTGGTCTGCATCATTTTCTGTGATCTGTCACGAGAAATTCTAACTTATAAATCTGTAATTCCTTCAATTCCTGAGCAAGCACATGGTTTTTCATATAATATTTGGTATGAAATTTGGCTTCCCCTAACTTTCTAAACAACATGCCTCTGGAAACTCTATGAACTTTGATAAATGTAGTTATAGAAAGGCTTCAGTTCTTTAGTTCATAGGGTCGCTATGAGTCATGATCAGCTTGATGGCAATCAACAACCTACGTGTCCAAAGCTTTGCTATCCTTGCCCCCAAGGAACATTGTGGCTGAACCTTCTCTGATAGATACCTGTCTGTTCTTTGGCCGTCCATGGGATATTCAACACTCTTCTCCAACACCACAGCTTGAAGACTCAATTTTTCTGTCATCCTTGTTCATTGTCCAGCTCTCAGCAACATACGAAGTGATTGACACTCTATTAGGAAGGACCAATCCCTGGAGAAGAATATCATGCTTAATAAAGTAGAGGATTGAGAAAAAGGAAGAAATAATCACTAAATGAGAAAGATTGGTTCCATGTCTGTGACCATGAGTTCCAGAAGAGCAATGACTGTGAGGACGGTAAAAGGCAGTGCGACTTTTTCTTGTATGTGCTATTGATGAGTGTAGAGTCACTTAACAATTCCGCATATGTAATATATTAACAATGGAAGAAACTGAATATGAGATGCATGGGAGCTCATGGCACTATCCTTGCAATTTTTTGTCAATCCCAAACTGTCCCAAAAGAAAAAACTTCATTTAGAAAAGGAGGGAAGAAAACAACTATGAGATATCATCTCATTCTGATAACAATAGCAAAGTTCAATAGAGCAGCAAACAACAAATGCTGGTGAGATTGCAGAAAGATTTGAACCCTTCCTTATTCACTGCTGGGGCAAATGTAAATGGTG
>NW_006399867.1:6974908-6980368 GCF_000299155.1 Elephantulus edwardii | reverse complement strand
TATTATTATAGAAAATGTTGCTCATTCTTTTCCCTGAGTTAAATGCCCAAAGTAAATCTTCTTGGTCCCGCTATACCTGTGAGGAAACTGGGACTCACACAGGTTATTTCTTCAGATAAATAAACAGAGCCAGCTCTCCGGAGCCTGGACATTAGTCTGGTCCTGTCCCCACCACTTCCTAGAAGGAATAAAAGTTAACTGCTCCTAAGATGCCTTCCTCCATCTACAAAAGGAGCACATACCCTACTGGTTTAGTGTAAGGATTGGCTGGGATACCAGTGCTTCCCTGGAGTGTGTGTGTAACATGGGCAGGGGCTTCCATCTTTCTTTGTAGATGCATCTTCATACCTACTGCATATAGAGCATTGTAGATGCTAGATAGATAACTGTTAAATAGAGAGCTCATCAGCTTTGCCTAACTTTCCTGGGTTCCATCTAGTGCTGCTATCCCAAGGACAGCACCTCTTCCGTGATTCCACAGGAGAAAGAAAGCTTGATAACTACTAGTACCAAGTGTGGGGATTATTGATGCAAGTAAGATGAAATCACTGGCAGTTTCAATCTTTCTCCTTCTGTCTTGATGTTGGATGTAATCCGTATTGAAAACTGTAATCATTAATCTTCTGCAGCAAGCATTTCAAGTCCTCCTCACTTTCAGCAAGCAGGGTTGTGTCATCTGCATAGCACAGGGTACTGATGAGTCTTCCTCCAATCCTATTGCCAGATTTCTCTTCATAGAGTTCAGTTTCATGAATTATTTACTCATCATACAGATTGAATAGGTATGGAGAAAGAATACAACCCTGATGCACACCCTTCCTAATTTTAAACCCTCTTTCTGTTTGAACAATAACTTCTTGGTCTAGGTAGAGATTTCATATGAGTACAATTAAGCATTCTAGGATGTCCATTCTTCTCAATGTTAGCTATAGTTTGTTAAGATCTATACAATCAAATGTCTTTGTATAGTCATTAAGACACAGACATTCTTCTGGTAGTCTCTGCTTTTACCCAAAACCCATCTAACATCAGCAGTGATATCCCTCGTGCCACAGCCTCTTCTAAATCCCAGTCAGCATGCTTCTCTAAGATAAGGATGGTCTCACATACTTTGGACACGATATCAGGAAAGGCCCAGACCCACAGAGGGGCATCATGCTTGAGAAAGCAGAGGGTCATCGAAAGAGAGGCAGATCCTCAGTGGTTGCCTCAGTGGGCTCAAGCATAGCAACAATTATGAGAACAGTACGGAGCTTTCGTTCTGTTGTTTACAGGATTCAGAAGAAGATGTGGAACAAGGAATATCATGGCTGATGTTGGCATGGATCTTGACTGAAAATAGAGAATACCAGAAAGATGCTCATTCATGTTTTCTCCGCTCTGCAGAGGCAATGTGTGGATCATAATAAATTATGGATAACATTGTAAAAAACACGAATTCTATTTTATGAGCATCAACAGGTAGTTATTCCAACAGGATAAGGGGAGACTGTGTGGTTTAAAATCAGGAAAGCAAATTTGTATGCTAAACTAACTAAGAAACTGGATTGGATGAAGAACCTGGCATCAGGACTGGAGAAAGACTCACTAACATTCTGCAATAAACAGGCAGTGCAACCTTGTTTGCTGAAAATGAAGAAGACATGAAGCAATTAATGTGAAGATCAAATACTATGGATTTTATGGGTTATGGATTATGCCTCAACATTTAAAAAATATCTTCACAGCTAGACTAAGAAGTAATATCATAATCAACAGAGCAACAGATTGAAGTTGTCAGGAGTCCCATTTTATTTGCATTCACAGTCTGTACTCAATCAAAGCAGCTCCCAAGAAATCAAATCATTTTAAAAAACCAAAAAAAGAAATCCAATCATAAATTGAACTTGACAAAACTGTTACAGAAGACTTTTTTAGAATATTAGAACAGCAAAGATGTGCACAAACATCAACCACCCTGCATAGTTAAGCCATTGTGAATAAAATCAATATATGTAACTACATGGTTCAAAAACAAGAAGGGTGCCCATCAGGGATGTATTCTGTCTCCATACCTTTTCAATCTGTATGCAGAAAAGATCATCTGAGACGCTGGGCTATGCGAAGAGGAATGTGGCATCAGGATTGGTGGAAGAATCATCAACAACCTGCGTTATGCAGATGACACAACCCTGCTTGCTGAAATTGAGGAGAACTGGAGGCACTTGCTGCAGAAGATCAAGGACTACAGCCTCCTATATGGACTGAAGCTAAATGTCAAGAAAACAAAGATTCTAACTGCTGGGCCAATTGGCAGCATCAGTATGGATGGTGAAGAGATTGAGATAGTTAACAGTTTTAGTTTGCTTGGCTCCACAGTCAACGCTCTTGATAACAGCAGCCAGGAAATCAGGAGACGAATTGCATTGGGAAAGTCGGCTGTGAGGGACCTCTCAAGGGTAATGAAGAGCAATGATGTCAGGCTGGAGACTAAGGTGCGCCTGATCCAGGCTATAGTCTTCGCAATTATATGCTATGCATCAGAGAGTTGGACAGTGAATAGGATTGATAGAAAGAGGATTGATGCCTTTGAGCTGTGGTGCTGGAGAAGAGTGTTGAATATACCATGGACTGCTAGGAGAACAAACAGGTTTGTCCTAGAGAGGGTGAAGCCAGAGTGTTCCCTGGAGTCAAGGATTCTGAAGCTTCGTCTGACCTATTTTGGGCATGTTGCAAGGAGGGACTGGTCCTTGGAGAGGGACATCATGTTTGGCAGAGTGGAGGGGAAGCGAAGGAGAGGAAGACCTTTGGTGAGATGGATCGATTCTGTGACTGGAGCGGTGGGAATAAGAACATTTGAGATGGCTAGGTTGGCACAGGATAGAACAGCATTTACAGCTCTTGTACATAGGGTCGCTATGAGTCGCAAGCGACTTGATGGCACATAACAACAACAACAATTCATTTCTGGTTATTTGTCTATGTTCTTTTGATCAGTTATATACTAACAGTGATTATAATGATATCTCAATCCAGGAGAAAAATTTTTTTAATTAACACCTTATGACTATGTAAAATTTAAAATATTTTTTCTTTCACAATCTGTTTTATTTCTTTTTTAAAATTTTTAAAAATAATTTTAATGAACATTTACAGAGATTTTGGATTTCCATTCATTCATTGCTGCACTTCTCTCCCCGCCCAGCCCTCCCCTCACCCCCAGTTCGCTCCTCTCTTTGAAAAGTAAAAGAAACACTCTCTCCCTGGTACACAATCCCCCCGCACCCCTCCCACCGCCCCAATTACATTCCACTATGCAACCTTAATTGTGGACTCTTGAGAAATTTTTTTTTAATTGGGAAAAAAAAGCAAAGATGTTATCTTGAGATCTAAGATACATCTAATGTGGCATCAGGATTGGAGGAAGGTTTGTCAACAACTTGCCTTATGCAGATGACACAATCCTGCTTGCTGAAATGGAAGAGGACGTGCAACACTTGCTTCAGAAGGTCAAGGACAGCAGCCTTCAATATGAAGAAAATAACATCAAGAAAACAAAGATTCTCACAACTGGGCCAATTGGTAGTGTCATTATGGATGATGAAGAGATTGAGATTGTTAACAGTTTTAGGTTGCTTAGCTCCACAGTCAACACTCTTGGTACCAGCAGCCAGGAAATCAAAAGGCGAATTGCACTGGGAAAGTTAGATGTCAGGTACCTCTCCAGAGTACTGAAGAGCAACGATGTCAGGCTGGAGACTAAGGTGCGCCTGATCCAGGCCATAGTCTTTGCAATTGCGTACTACGCATCAGAGAGCTGGTCAGTGACTAGGGATATAGAAAGAGAATTGATGGCTTTGAGCTGTGGAAACTGCAGTTTCAGAAAGCCCAATAGAGAGTCAACTGGGAATTCGTTCCTACTCCATGGCAGTGAATTTGAGAGTTGTTTTGTTGGGCATCTTTTCATGTATTTACTGACAATTTAAATATTCTTTTCATGAGCCCTGTCCAAGGTCTTTGCCCCTTTTTAAAAATCAGAACTTTTGTCTTTTTGTTCCTAATATTTTGCCAACGAACTGTGCCTTATTTGTAAATTTACGACATGCACAGCTATGTGGGGGAAAAAAAATGTGATTTCTAAAAACCCTGGTAAATAAATGAAGACTCAGAAAATATAGAAGAAATAGAGGAGGAGGTTCCCAAGGGGTCACAGCCCGTGATCTCGGGGGCAGAGACATAGGGTCACAACCATATCTAGCAGCTCTTTGGATTTCTGACTTTGGACAAAGCACCCTCCACCTCCCTCCACCCGCACAGACAGGAGAGCTCTCTCTATTCCGTCTCTAGTTTCATCAACATTCAAACCCTCAGTTAGGGAACCTTTTTGCCCACAGTGGGGAAGCATAATGCTGAGCTTCAGAAGTTTCTAGATTCAGGTTCTAGCTGCAGCAGGACATGGAGGAGAGTGAGGAAATGAAGCACTGGCCTGGGATGCAAATGTTAAGGGCCACCCAAAGCCCAGAAACACAGCCAGTTCACAAACTGTATCAGAGTTTACATGTACAACAGCATCAGGACCACTGATTTGTTCACTGGTTTATTCTCTTGTCTCAGGCTGGACTCTGATTTGCAGGCAGGATTCTAGAATCCAGAAGCTCCATCAGGTCCCCACTGCCAGGCATTGCCCCTCACGAATGACAGCCCTTGGAGCCAATGAAACCATCTTCCCGAAGCCAAACACCCACCTCCTGGCACCTGAAGGCCATTTCCTGGCCACACAGAGAATATAGTCTTTCCTTCTGTGGAAAGGCTCTATTTGGCATTTTAAGGTTTCTAGAGCAATAATTTATGGGCCCTAAATGAGCCCTGTGAATTCTACAAACAGGACTTTATTTTATAAGGATACGTACTCAGATTTACACACCATAAAAAATGAAATTGTGTTGTTTGCCGTTTAGTTGGAACCAACCCATAGCTGACCTTCCTGCAAGTTTTGGTTTGGTTTGGTTTGGTTTTTCCTGGCTCTCTGAAAAAATACAGATATCTCACCTATGCCAATAAGGTCTACTTCCTCATTTCCTTCCCTGTGAATAAGCAGTTTCATCCCCAGAGGTCAGCATTCATTCCATTACTGGAGGCTTATCTGTGGGAACTTGAACTTTAGGTATGTGAAAATCATGTGAGCAGTAAAACAGTCCAATCTTTCACTGTTTCAGCCATTTCCAGAATCCTGAGAAGGGAGCTCTTGTGGCTGTGGTCTATAGGGGGTTACCTCACAAACCTACAGCCATTCCTCTTTGGGGATCTGAATCTGCTTGGAGCTCTGGAGACCTAATGCTAAGAGGCTCTGTGCTGTAATCCCAAGTGCACAGTTCTGTTCGAAGCCACCAGCTGCTCCGTGAGAGAAGGATGGACAGCCTCCAGCTGTGCGATTTACTGTCTCTGAAAACCTGCTGCAGAGTCAGCTATGGGCTGATTCCA
>NW_006399867.1:6970354-6974588 GCF_000299155.1 Elephantulus edwardii | reverse complement strand
TCCTTCTCCTTCTCCTCCTCCTCTTCTTTCTCCTCCTCCTCCTTTTCCTTCTTCTCCTCCTCCTCTTCCTTCTCCTACTCTTCCTCTTCCTCCTCCTCCTTCTACTCTTCCTCTTCTTCTTCCTCCTCTTCTTCCTCCTTCTCCTCCTTCATTTTCCTCCTCTTCTTCCTCTTCCTTCTTCTCACATACACATTGTTAGTATTTACTGTTGTCATTGTTAGGTGACATCCAGATGGTTCATGGCAACCCCGTGTGCAATAGAATGAAAACCTTCTGGTCCTGCACTGCCCTCAAAATCAATATTATGTGTAAGCCTGTTGTGGTGGCCACTGTATTAATCTCTATTACTGTCTTCTTTTCTGCTAAATCTCTACCAAGCAGGACATCCTTCTCCAGGAAATGGTCTGGCTCAAGAGCATGTCCAAAATATGTGAAATACAATCTCACCATTCTTTTTTTTTTTTTTTTTTTTTTTTTTTTTAGGTAAAGTATTTTTATAATTATTAATAATGAGACAGACTACCAGGAATTACATAGAACAGAGAGTGTGAAAACCAGGGGTCAACAGTTCCCATGACTGAAGGCAATCTCACCATTCTTAATTCCAAGAAACATTCTGGCTGTACTTCTAAGACCGAAGCCTTTTCTGGAATGTATAGCCAGCATTCTTGCCAACACTCTAAGTTAAAGGTTGTTGCCACCATTGTTGTGGACCTTCAAGTCGGAACCGACCCATAGCTGGCCCTCCAGTGGGCTTTCAGAGGCAGTTAATTGCATGGGAGGAGATTACCTATCCTTCCCCCACGGAGCAGCTGGTAGATTCGAACCATGTTCCTTAGGGATTGCAGCACAGTGTCTTTCCACCAGACTGCCAGAGATATCAATTCTTTTTTGGTTTTCTCTATGTAAAGCCCAGCATTGGCATGTATGGGAGAAGAGTGAAATTACCATCACTTGGACCAGGAACAAGTGATAGTGATATTTCTGCTTTTTGACACTTTAAAAAGATCTTTTTATAGCATATTCCTCCAATATAATACATTGCTTGATATCGTCACTGCTGCCTCCTTGAGCATTGATTGCAGGTGTAAGAAAAAGAAAAACCGTGACAACTCCAATTCATTCCCCATTTATCATGTTACTTATTTATCCTGTTCTGAGGATTATCATGATGTTGCTTATCTATGCTGGTCTGAGGATTTTGGGTTTTTTCCTTGCTAGAAGCTTTGAGACTTCCTCACTTTTATCAATCTGTGTATTGCAGGTTATTCATGGGTCTCCCTCCAATCCTGATGCCACATTGTTCTCCATATAGTCTAGATTCTCTGATTTTTGCTGAGCACACAAATGGAATAAAGATATAACCTTACCGACTTTTAAACTCCTTGTTCAGAGGACTTTGTCTTGGTGTACATGAAGGTTCCGCATGGACACAGTTAAGTGTTCATTGATTCCAATTCTGCTCAATGTTATTCCTAATTGGTCATGAACCTCGCAGTTGAATACCTTCGTATAGTTGTCATCAACGAAAGTTTCTTGAGGACGTTCTGGGAAGCTAGTGTACATGGTTCCTATCTTATACTTGAGGGGAGACACTGAGAGTCAGGATTTAAAATGAAGCTGACCTGTGTCTGAAAAAGTGAGCTGGTTCTATGTGCCTGTCCTTATTTCTGGAAGGCTGGACATGCCATCCGTGGGCAGGGTTAAGTCCAAGCTTTCAGAGGGTCACCCAGGGGGTCTCCGCGTGGAACAAAGCAAACCCTGTGTCAGCAATCATGTTCCAGAAAAATGCTTCATTGAATAAACAAATTCAGTTGGCCCACTTTTCCCGTTTGCTTCCCTCCTGTGTTGAAAAACAAAATCTACTTCCTTATGGTGTCCAAGAAATGAAATATCCTCTAAAAGGGACTTTGTCCTTTCCATTGTGCTGATGCCAGAAGAACATCAGTGACAAGGCGGGGCCGCTGTTCAGGAGAAGAGAAGGACATCGTTTGGACCTCAGTTCAGAGCTGAATCTCAGGGAACCCAGTTCATTATCTCTTAGCTGCTGGAGCTCCGAGACAGATCCTGTGAAATGTCAGCTAACGAAAGACAGTAACAAGGGTGGCATAAAACTGCCGGCAGCTGGGTAAACAGCCCCTCCCTGGACGCTGGGCAGCCAAGCACCGAGCACAGGAGTGTGTTTGAGACAGTAGGCCGGGACAGAGAATGTGGAGAGGACCCTCTCACTTCTCCGTAATCCTCTGAGCTGAAGGCTCAGACATGGAGAGTGGGCCTGGAAGGAGAGGTAGGTCACTGGAATAGTGGGGAACCAGGGGAAGTGGTGGTGGTGGCAGAAGGGCAGAACTGGGCCTGCCGTGTCCTTTACCCTCAGGTGCTGGCACAAAGCAGGTGTGCAGTAAGTACATGCTGGGGGGAATGGGAGTCAGCAGAGTATGTTATTCCAGGCGCACGCTCTAGAGGTATTAGCCTGCGCTGAAAGCAGGGCTCTGCTGTGAGATTCTGAGCAACTTAGTGCACCCTTCCGCCTCAATTTTCTTGCCTGTAGAATGGGTCGTAGATCAAGTATTCCCACCTCCAGGAGTGGAAGTGAAGCTGATAGCAAGTGTATGGTACTTACTATAGAAACGTCTTTTTTTTTTTATTGAAACAGTGTTGAAGCTTTTATTTATTGATGAAATTTTATTACAAATTACAATATCAAATTGATATCAAATTACAAAGAATTGCCTGGGGCCAACAGATTACATAGCTGTCTTTTTTCAAAGTTAATTTAGTTTACAATGATTGCAATGTAATGTCTTTGCATACAATTTTACTGAATTTATTATCTCTGTTATTTGGCAATTGCTTTAATTTTTATTGCTAGGAAGATATTATAATTTATTTCTCTCTTTATTCTGCATTCTTGCTTTAAATACTGCATCAATGGCATGAATTAGTTGTCATTGTATAGAAACTTCTTAAATGGTTTCTCTACCTCCTCATCCTCCCCTCCTTCTGATGATGATGATGATAAAAGCTGAGTCCCATCCTGCCTCTCTTTAGCTGTGTTAGCTTGGGCGGCGTGATCTCTTTGGGTCTTAATGCCATTATCATAGAACAGGGATGATAATCTTCTTTCATGAGATTTATTGCCTCTGGAAACCCGCTGGAGGGTCAGCTGTGGGCCGGTTCTGACTTGAAGGCACATGACAACAATAACAAGGCTAACTGAGAACTCAGTCACTGATGTATTTGAACAAAGCTTTTGGCTTAAAGTGAAAGCAAACCCATAACTCATAGCAACACCAGTGTTGTTGTTAGATGTCATGGTCTTGACTCCAAATGACAGGTGGAGTCTGAAGTCCCAGGTAATCCTTCTCATTGAGGGTCTTCCTCTCCCTCACTGACAGAGTGAAGCTGCCCCCTAGGGTTTCCAAGGCTCGAATCTTTATGGAAGCAGTCAGCTTCATTCTTTCCATAGAAACTGGTGTGTTTGAACCACTGGCCTTTGATTTAGGAGCTAAGCATTTAACCACTGTACTACCATATGGCATAAAATAAGCACTTACTGAGTGTAGCGGTCTTTATCTTTATTGTTATGGCTGTTATTTGACTAGGTTTTCTCTATCCTGAGATGGGGAAAGAGAGCAGAACTGGGGGTTGTTGTTAAGTGCCATCGAGTCAAGTATGACTCATAGCAACCCTGTGAAAGACAGATCTGAACTGTGTCCTATCTTTCACCATCTTCAACTCCTCCGGCACACTTGAGCCCATTGGTGCAGTCACGGTGTCAATCTATCTCATGAAGGTCTTCCTCTCTTTCATTGACCCTCTACCTTCAAGCATCATACCATCAAGCATGATGTAAAATACTCCTTGCATTTTCTCAAACATATCTATTTGATGTTTTGTTCAATTGGATAAATATTCAGCACTTTCTCCAACACCACAACTCAAAGGCTCTTCCTCTTGTCATCCTTACCTTAGTACTCAACTCCCGAATGCATAACAAGTGATAGGGAAAACCCTATGTCCTGAATCAGGTGCACCTTAGTCTTTAAAGTGATGACATTGAGAAAAATGGGAATTCCAGAACACTTAATGGTGCTCATATAAAGCCTATATACTTAGACCCTAGCTCTAAGAGAGATGCATATCAAAACAACTATGAGATATCATCTCACTCTAATCAGAATAGCAAAATTAGGGGGAGCTCTGGTGGCCTAGTGGCAAGGAACTGCAACTACAA
>NW_006399867.1:6955869-6969469 GCF_000299155.1 Elephantulus edwardii | reverse complement strand
AAAAAAAAAAGGTGTAATTTATAGTCTTGTTTTGCCAGGAAACTGTCCTTTGCCCACAGATTCAACTAAAAATTTGCAAATTACTCTAAGAGTTTAGTACATGATTGATGAAGATAATACCTGGTAGGATTTTCCAGCATTAGTCCTTGGAGTAATTATTGTTTACTTTCTTTCCAACTGCTTAAAGTTCAATGTTGCATAAGATAAAGTCCCACTAATGGAATGGCTAGTTCTTCAAGGCCAGTTATCTCACATCTCCCGGGAAGGTAATGAGGAAATAGACCATCTGGGGCTATGTAAGATTTATTTCTGTACTGGTAAAGACAAAACAAAACAACTCAGTCCCTTTCTTAGGGAGTTTAAATCTGGGTGGGTATCTTTATTAAGGAAAGAAAAAAGCCCTGCTTCCAGAAGTCATAAGGATAATTTGGGGCCCTTATTTTCCTGATCTTTGTTGCACTGTTGTCATCCTGTGCCACTGAGTTGAAAGAAACTTATAGCTGATTCCATGGCGGTTAATCACCCAGCGTTCTCCCACAGAGCAACTGGTGGATTCAAACTGCTTCCCCTTTGGATTCCAGCACACTGTTTTAGGACTAAGCCACTAGAGCTCTTTGGTGCACTGTTTTTATTGTTGATTGCCACTGGGTGGAGCGCAACTTGTTGCAACTCTGTGATCAAAAGACCTGAAGCCTTTCTATAATTATCATTTCTCCAAGATCATAGGGTTTCCATAGGCATATGGTTTAGGAAGTAGATGCCACTCCTGCTTCCAAGCCTGTCTTGAACTGGGAACTCCATCAAACACTGTCCATGTAGGGAATGCAAAACAAAGGCTTTTCAAAGGAGGAGAGAGGCTCCATTCTCTTTGTGGCCAGAGAATGGCCTTCAGGTGAGAGAAGGTCTGTTTGACTACAGGAAGATGTTTTCATTGGACCCAGGAGCTGTCACTCCTGAGAGGCAGTGTCTGGCAGTGTGGAACTGATGGAGCCTGTGGATTCTAGGATGCTGCCTGCAGGTCAGAGCCTAATACTAGAGAACAAGCCAGGGGTCCTGATGCTGTCATAAATGTAAACTCTGATAGTATGTGGGATGCCTGTGTTTCTGGGTTTTGATTGACCCTTAACATTTGCCTTCCAGTCTGGTGCCTCATTTCCTCACTCTCCTCCATCCCCTGCTGCCACCAGTACTGAATCTAGAAACTTCTCAAGCTCAGCATCATGCTTCCCCAGTGTGGTCAAAAAGATGGCAGAATTGAGGGTGTGAATGTTGATGAAATTGGAGATGGAAAAGAGAGCTACCAACAATGATTTTTTTTTAAGTGAACTGGGGGAGGGGAAAGGAGAGAGAGGGGGTAAAAGGTGCAATAATGAATGAATGAAAATCTAACTTTTCCATAAACTATTGTTAAAATCACAATTAAAATTAAAAAAAAATTATTTAAAAAGTGAAAAAGGAGGAGGTGAAGGAAGATAGGGAATCCTTGTATCCAAAGTTAGAAAACACCAATGTATTATTGGAGATGGCTGTGTCCACGTGTCTTTCCCTGAGATCATGGGCTGTGACCACGTGGGAACCTCTATCTCCACTTCTTTTGGTGATTTTGTTTGGTTTTTGTTTGGGTTTTTTTTTTTTTTAATTCTCACTTAATTTGTTTATGTCTTCAGAAACCACTTCCCCCCTCCCCCAGAAGTTGTATAAATAAGAGGGAGCTCTGGTGGCCTAGTGGCAAGAAGCTGCACTGCAATCCCAAAGGCACACAGTTCAAGGCCACCAGCTACTCCAAGGGAGAAGGATGGACAATCTCCTCCTGTGCAATTAACTGCCCCTGAAAACCTTCCGGATGGTCAGCTATGGGTCGGTTCCAACTCTACGGTACACAACAATATATAATTAAGAGATGTACAAGCCAAGAAAAACTTAAAATAATGCAAAACAATAGATAAGATCATTCTTTCCCTCTCCTCTCTTCTGTGGCTCAGTTTTCTGGTGCTGCTGTAACAAAGATATTATTCCAAGTGAATGGCTTTAACACACAGACGTTTACCCTGGCAGAGCTTAGAAGTCTAGACGTCAGAATTCAAGATGCTGCTTTTATTTGTCTGCCAGCTCTGGAGGAATGTCCTTGCCCCCTTTCAGCATCTGTAGGCCAGCATTTCTTGGAATTATCTCTATTTCTTCATACAAGTCTTTCCTGCATCTAGGTTCACCAGGCAGAAATCCTGGGTCCACAATGTGAGCTCCATTTCCAGCTCTTCTTTCTCTTGTGATCTTTAAGTTCTCTGCTTTATTGCTGAATCTCTTTTATATGTCATAAAACCTAATCTAGTGGACTATCCCCTGTCTCATAAACATTTGCTATTGTTGTTGTTGTTATGTGCCATCAAGTTGCTTGCGACTCATAGCGACCCTATGTACAACAGTCCTAAACTCTGCTCTGTCCTGTGCCAATAGCACTGTCTCCGACACTCCCATCCCAATTACCCTAGTCACTGAATCAATCCACCTCATAGAGGGCCTTCCCCTCCTGCGCTGTCCCTCTACCCTCCCAGGCATGATGTCCTTCTCCAAGGACCGGTCTCTCCTTACAACATGTCCAAAGTATGTCAGATAGGATAATTACATCAGACCACAAAATAAAGAATAATTATGTAATACTGAGAATTGTGGTCTACTGAAATTGGTGTATTTTATATTGGTGTATTTTGGGGGACACACAGTCTAATCCGTATAGCTCTCTTATACCAAATCTCATACTGATGAGATAACGGCTCTCAGCTATTTCTGGGTTTAGGTCTTCACCTGGCTTCCACCACAGATCTAAGCTGAGTGTTGCTTGGTCTGGACATAGAAGGTACGTGTTGACTCTGTTAGAGAAGGTCAGAAATGTAGAGCACTTCCACTTTGCGCCCTCCCCTCTCGTCTCTTCCTTCTCCTGATTCCCTTCTTTTGGCCTGGCTTTGTTTCATTATTCATACTTTTTCTCACTTTCCTTTTGTAGCTGTAACCAAGGCTTTACACAGCCCTGGGTATCTGTACAGCCCTCTTCCAGTTTGCGACTACTAAAAACGTCATAGTTCAATGTCCTTGGGAGAAAATTACCTTCAATTGACACCTCTGTGCTATATTCTAGATGCTACATTTACACTTTGATGAATTTCAATGTAGTTCCTGGTTCTTACATAAAACAATAGAAACTAACAACCTCAAAGTTTTCTTTAGTAAGCTTCTCTCCTGATTTCCTGCTCTTAGAAACTACGGATTGACTTGCACCACCCCTCCAACAATATATATATATATTACTTGGATCCACAATCAACACCCTTGGTACTAGCTGTCTGGAGATCAGGGCATGTATTGCCTTGGCTATGTTTGCTGTCAGGGACCTCTCCAAATTACTTAAGAGCAATGGTGTCAGTTTGAACACTAAGGTGTGCCTGATTCAGGCCATGGTCTTTTCAGTCACTTGCTATGTATCTGAGAGCTGGGCAATGAATAAGGATGATCGAAGAGGAATTTTTGCCATTGAGTTGTGTTATTGAAAAAGAATATTGCTAGGGGCTGCCAAAATAAAAACAAAATAAAATTCCCACATATAAGTCTTGGGAAAAGTGCAGTCAGAGTGCTCCTTGGCAACAGGTATGGCTAACCTTGATCTCACATACTTTGGGTGTGCTGCTAGGAGAGACTATTCTTTGGAAAGGTGGAGGGTAAGCAAAAAAGAGGAAGACCCTCAACAAGATGAGTTGACGCGGTGACTACAGTAATGGGCTCAAGGGTGTCAGAGATGATGATGGTGCAGAATAGGACAGACGTCAGGTCTCTTGCTTATGGAGACACTATGAGTCACACTTGACAGTGCCTAACAACAACAACAACAATAGTGTATTTTTTTTTAAAGTGTGGTTTACAGCAGATATTCTGTTCTATAAACTATAATTAGAGGCTCTAAACTCAATCTACTGTTGTTGTTAGATGTCCCTCAGGTCAATTCTGACTCATGCGCACCTCATGTCTTTATCTGCAGGTGAATTTATAACAAGTGAAATGGAATGTAGATGGCTACCCATACCTGACTACACTACCCAGCAAGCGAGCGTGGTTGTTAGAGAAGTTGAACCTACAAAACAGGACATATAACCTTGGGTCACTAAATCAGAGTAAATGAATTCCTGGTGGATAGACTTGTTTTCAAGTCTGTGAATTGCTTCCAGTCGAGCTGGAGTTAATTTTGCTCAGTTTTAGAGGTGCCGACTTCGTACACAACTTCGCTTGTTTTGGCGTTGTCCATTAGCCTTGAACTATTTGTTGACAGAGGAAACGTGCATGGCCTTTGCCTTGCCTCTGAGGCCACGCCAGGCCTTTCCTCATCCTCTTTGTTGGCCAGTGTGGTTTTGACCAACAGCTTTCCAGCCCCTGCATAGCTGTTAACTTGGATTTCTCATGTGAATGTCAGCCCTTCTTTCCAAACCCTTTCTTATTTAGTTGCTTGAATACTGTTTATTGCATTCTCAGTGAAAGGCTAGGGAGCTCTGGTGACCTGTTACTTTTTGCTGTAGAGTAGGGACCTACTCATAGATGTCCTTTTACCTGGTTTTCAGAGTCAGTAAATCACATGGGAGGAGAATGGCTATCTTTCTTTCTGAAGCAGCAGACGGATTTGAACTGCATGCCTTTATTTAGGTTGACAGTGCAACTCTTTACCACTAGGTCAATTGTTTCTGTCTGGTTGTTTGATTTTCATTAATCTAGTTTCCCTGTTCCCTTACAGTCTCAAGTTTCTTTTACCATAATTTCTGACCATTTGGTCTCCAATTTCTTAAAAGGATCACAATACTTCCTGGAAATCCATCTCCTTCTCTTTCTTATCTTACTTTACTTAATCTTTACTTGGATCTACATCAAGAAATCAAAAGACAAATTGCATTGGGAAAATTTGCTGTCAGGGATCTCTCCAGAGCATAAAGAGTAAAGATGTCAGTTTAAAGATTAATGTGCACCTGATCCAAGCCATATTCTTTTCAATTACTTGCTATGAATCTGAAAGTGGAACAACTATTAAGTATGACAGAAGAGTAATTGATGCTTTTGCGTTGGGGTGTTGGAAAGAGTATTGACTATCTCATGGACTACCAAGAGAGCAAACAAGTCTGACCTGGCGAAAGGGAAACAAGGGTGCTCCTTGGAGGTAAGGACGGCAACGTGTCATCTGACAAACTTAGGACGTGTTTTAAGGAGAGGTCAGTCCTTGAAGATGGTCATCCTGCTTGGAAAGGTGGAAGGTCAGCATAAGGGAGGAAGACTCTCAAAGAGATGGCTTGACACAGTGACTGTAACAATGGCCTCCAGTCTGTGGGAGACGGTGAGGATGGCACAGGAGAGGGCCAGGTCCAGAGTCATTGTCCTTACGGTCACCATGAGTTGTAGCCCATTCCACAGCACAGAGCAACAACAAACAAACAACTTTTTTTTTGTAGATTATAGTTTTATTATAGCAAAAGAGATGCAAAGGGTCAAATATGTAAGGTGAGATGTGGGACAGTTACCAACATGAAGTGTCTAAATCCCCAACTGGGATGTCCTACCCTCACATATTTGTTTGCTTGCACTAATGTTTCCCACCAACCAGGAAGCCCACAAGTGGTCTCATTCAAACAAACAACTTTTAAGGAATGAATACCTGGAAGATAAACTTTCTCACACTTTGTCTATCTGCAAATGTCTCTATTTTGTCCTCAAATGCCTACTTTGGCTGGGCACAAGATTTTATGTAAAAAATAATTTTTTCCTCCTAACTTTGTCAAAAGCAAATCTTGGTACTGATGTTAGTCTGGATTTGTAATGAAAATTATTTTCTTTTTTCACTGTAGCTTTGGTTTTCAAATAATCATTCACATACATGATATCTTCAATTATATCATCACCACGTCTCATCAAATCCTCACCACACCTTGCCTATTCTTTAACCTCACCCATCCACATCCACGACATGGCTTCTGTCCTAGTATTTTTTCCCTTCCTACCCTTTATTCCTTGTCTAGGGAGCTCTGTTACCAGTGGCAAGAAGCTGCATTGTAATCCTGAAGGCTCACTATTCAAGGCCACCAGCTGCTGCGAAGGGTGGGAAATCTCCTTCCATACAATTAGCTGTCTCTGAAAAACATATTTTTCAGTTATCAGTGTCCATCAGAGTTTGTTCTCCATCTAACACAATAAGGAACGTGATAGATAGAGAAAAGATTGAAACTGGCAACAACTTCATCTTACTTGGATCCACAATTAGCACTCTTGGTAGCAGCAGTCAGGAAGTCAGGAGATGTATTGCACTAAGAAAGTCTGCAGTTAGGGACCTCTGCAAATGGGGCAGGGGAGCACTGCCTGGTTGGGAATTGGGAAGGGAGTATGTGAGAGTTGTGTTCTCTCTCCATACCTGTTCCATCTGTATGCTGAGAAAATTATCCGAGAGCTGGACTCTATGAAGAGGAATGTGGCGTCAGATTGGAGGGAGACTCATCAATAGCCTGCTTTGTGCAGATGACATGACCTTGATTGTTGAAAGTGAGGAGGACTTGAAGCACTTTTTGCAGAAGATCAAGGAATGCAGCCTTCACTATGGGTTGCATCTCAATATCAAGAAAACAAAGATTCTTACCACTGGGCCAATAGGCAGGGCCATGTTAGATGGAGAGGAGATTGAAAGTGTCAACAGCTTCATCTTGTTTGGATCCATGACTAACACTCTTGGTATAAGCAGTCCAGAAATGAGACACATCACACTGGGAAAATCTGCAGGTAGGAATCTTTCCAAATTATTGAGAAGGAGTGACATCAATTTGAGAACTAAGGTGCATCTGATTCAGGCCATAGTCTTTCTGATCACTAGCTATGCATCTGAGACCTGGACAATGAATAAGGATGACAGAAAAAGAACAAATGCCTTTGAGCTGTGGTGTTGGAGAAGAGCACTGAACATCCCATGGACGGCCAAGAGAACAAACAGATATGTCTTGGAGAGGGTGCAGCCAGAGTGCTCTTTGCAGGCAAGAATGATGAGGCTTCACCTCACATACTTTGCACATATTACTAGGAGGTGCTATTCCTCAGAGAGGGACATGATGTTGAGAAGGGTCAGCGAAGAAGAGGAAATCCCTCAGTCAGTGGATTGACACGGTGACTGCTACAATGGACTCGTGTGTCAGAAGTATGAGGATGGCCGAGGACAGGACTGGGTTCAGATCTTTTGTTCATAGGGTCACTGTGAGTCATACTTGACTTGATGGCACCTAACAACAAAATCAAAGGTTGTTGTAATTTTTCAGTTTCATCTCTCTAGTGACTTCCCTCCTTGCTCAATGCTTTTATGTCAAGAGGGAGGAAGGGGATCAGGAAGCCTCTGATATCCTTTGCCCTTGGAGAGCGCGTCCCCAAGAAGCCACCCCTAAATGACAGGATCACTGGGTGGAAACAAGCTCTCTTTAATCTGGATTTGATCTAGGGAGCAGTTTTCTCCTTTGGGGCAGCCTGTATGTACCAAGATGGCAGCTGTGTGCTTGTTCTCCTGGGTGTCCATTCCTGGCACACTTTAATGTGTCTCACAGTACATTCTGGGATTGCAGTGCAGTTTCCTGCCACTAGGCCACCAGAGCTCGCCTCACAGTACATTCTGACACTCCCTACTTACCTGCTCTGAGTTGGCAACTTTTTGGCAGGGAGCTGAATGAATCTGCAGCTTCCTGGAAAACTAGGTGTTCCCTTGTTGGCCAGGAGAGAAGTCCATTCCTCTAGCCAGGCTCAGCCATGATTTGCTCCAGATGCCGCCTTCTGGCTTTGCTCTGAGAGGGGTCCTCGCTCTCCTAGGGCATTGAGGGTCATCTGACCAGGCAAGAAGGGGCTGAGCTGCCCAGGCTCAAACAGCCCAAAGATCCACCTTTCCCTCCTCAATTTCCAACTGCCTTATTGTTGCCATCATCCCAGAAAGTCCTGAGAATTTTTATACAAAAGCTAACACCTAAACCTCACCTCAGACCTGTTTATTAGGGGGTTGATTTATGTTTTCCAAAAATAGGTGTTGTAAATCCTCACCTTTAACCTCTCTGCCTGTGGTTATAACTCCTTTTGGTAATTGGTTGTCTTTTTTAGATGTACAAGGCAGGATTACTGTCGAGCGCCTTCTGAGTCAATCTCTTACAAAGTATGAAAGGAGCAGATGAAGTAAACAGACAGGATGAGACAGGTGTCCGGTTACACAGAGATCTCCAACTGAGTAAGCCAACTTACTGTCATTAAGTTGGAACCGGCTCATAGCAGACCCTCGAGCAGGTTTTGAGAGATGGTAACATGCATGGGAAAAGACTGCCCCGCTGGTGGATTCAAACCACACGCCTTCAGGATTGCAGCATAGCTTCTTACTCCTTGGCCACCAGAGCTCCCTCCCCCTAGAGAAAGTGCCTTGAACTTGGGCTTCTGGCCTCCTTCACAGTGAGAATATAAATTTGTCAAAGTCTCTGACTTGTGATGTTTCTGGTCTCGAAGCAGGAGGTGACTAAGACACTCCTGAATCAGGGATGGAGTGGGATTTGAACTAGGATAACCATCCATCACATTAGCCTTGGGCCCCAGAAGTTCCCAGTTTTGAGACTCTCAGAACTGCCATAACAAAGTGCCACCAACAGGCCTAAAATGACAGGAATTGTTTATTCTGGAGGACAGATGTCCAAGACAAAGGTGTCAACAAGGTCATCTGCTCACTGAAGGCTTTTGAAAGACCATCTTTGTGAATCTGGTTCAGCTTCTAGTGGCGCCGCCATTCACAGCATCACTCCTTTTTCTGTCACTCTATATGTGATCATCCTCTGTGTTGCTCCTTGTCTCTATGTATCTTGTCCTCTTTTTATAAGGACACCAGTCATTGGGTTAAGAGGCATGCTAACCCAACGTGACCTCTTTTAACTCAGCAAATCTACTATTTCCGAGTAAGATCACAGACACCGGTACTGGGAGTTAGGGTTTGTACATGTGTTTGAGAAGGATGCAAATTAACTTGTCACATATGTTAAAAGTGGGGGAGACCCTGACAAGCCTGGACAAGTCAGTCACCTGATAGCCCACAGGCTGCATCTCTAACAAATTGCCATGTGGCTTGCATGCCCTTGAAGCAGCTGTACTTTGAATGTTGGAGTCCCCTTAAGTTCCATCCTGTACCCCCTTTTTTCCCTGACCTTTGCTGTCCTGTGTAACCATTCAGTCACATCAGAAGGAGGGCAGAAGGGGTTCAGGAAGACTTGAGTAGCGTCCAATTCAGTGGCCCTTCATCAGGCTTCCACAGGCAGTAAATTTTAAAGGGAGGGGGGACCCTGATCATCTTTCTCCCATGGAGCTATTGCTGAATTCAAACTGCCTTTGGGTTAACAGCACAAACATGGGGACAATGACCACCATAGGTATTTGTGGCTATTACAGTAAAGATGAAATGAAATGAGATGAGATGAGATGAAATGAAATGAAAAAGCCCACTTTATCGGTTATGCCAGCCTCATTTTTAGTGCTCAGTAGTAATGTGTGGATGGTGGCTACCATAGCGGATGGAGCAAATATAGAACTTTTCCATCATCATGGAACGTTCTAGTAGCACTGCTCTGGGTGAACTCGTCTTCCAGGCTCTGAGCCTTGACACTCTTGACATTTGATAATTCTTTGCTAAGAGGCAGTGATGGCTCAGTGGTAGAATTGTTGCCTTCCATGAGGGAGACTGTCTCGTTAGCCACTACTGCTGTGACAGAGGTGCCACTTTTGAGTGACTTTTATTGTTTTATAATTTAGGAGACTAGAAGCCAAATTCAGGGTGCTAGCTCTCAGAGAAGGCTTTCTGCCTCTGTCCATTCTGGAGGAAAGTTCTTATTTCCTTCAGCATTTGTAGGCCCATCGTCCCTTGTTATAGACCCTGTGTCCCTTGCTATAGGCTTAGTGTCCCTTGCTGTAGGCCTAGAATCCCTTTTTATAGGTCTTTCATCACTTGCTGTAGATCACATATCCCTTGCTGTAGACCTAGCACATCTTGCTGTAGGCCCTGAGTCCCTTGCTGTAGGCCCAGCGTCCCTTGCTGTAGGCCCTGAGTCCCTTGCTGTAGGCCCAGCGTCCCTTGCTGTAGGCCCTGAGTCCCTTGCTGTAGGCCCTGAGTCCCTTGCTGTAGGCCCAACATTCCCTGGAGCTCTCCATGTGTCCTGGTCTTTCCTGGTGAGAAGGTGCATCTTAGCTCAGAGAGTCAAGTCCAAAAGGACAAATTCCACACTTGGGTCCCTTTTCTGTGATAGTGTTGAAATCCCCCACCCTCCCACCCTGGCTCTCTTCCCTTCTCCTTTTATCTCTTGTGAGAGAAGAGATATTACAGGCCTACAGAAATTCCTTTTATATCAGATTATGGCTATAATGGAATTAAGGGACGCTATATTCCACTCTTAATACTCTTACAACCATTTGGTTTATGAGATCGTTACATAGTTTCGACATTATTCACATGTATTTGGGGAGGAGCATAATTAAATTATGATGGAAATCCAGTTCAATTCTGCGTGAATGCACCTCAGTGACAGTCATCCCTCATTTGTCAGTGAAGGTTGAGCTGTTGCTATGATGTTGTGTGGGGTTTTTTTAATGCAGCACATAAAAAATATTTTAATATTTTAACCCAGAAGCATATATGTTTCCATTAATTTAGTGAAATAATATAGCTTTGCTTTTACAGCAATTTATTTCCTAATTGTGGCTAAATTGTCTTCATTTATTAGGAGGCTTCTTGAGGAGTATGAGTTTTTTCTTCCTCCCTTATCTTTTTGTATGTATAATTAGTTTTACATTATAGTATTGCGTTTGGAAGGAGTATGAGTTTCTTCTTTAATGCTTTTTAAAAAATTATTCCCATAGCCACACCCCTCTTTTTTTAAATTTGTATTTTATATGATGCTGAATTGATTTTAATGCAGATTCCAGACGAAGACAGACAAGGAAGAAAGATCTGGATATCTGTTTTAAAAAAGAACACTGTAGATCAAAATGGTCCAATTGCTTTGTGCATGGGGTCGCTGTGAGTTAATGGTTGATTCAGTGCAGCAAACAATAATCTCCCCACTGCAGTTCTTTCTTGACTTATCCTGATGGGGAGGTGGTTGCGGTTGTTGTTATGGGACTGTTGATTCTGAACTGACTCGCAGCTGACTTTCCAGGAGGTTTTCAGAGACTGTGAAATCATGGAAGGAGACTCTCCCCCTTTTCTCCCATGGAGCAGCTAGTGGGTTTGAACTGCCTGCCTTTCTGATGGCAGAGCAACTCCTTACCCACTCAACCACCCCTCAGGGAGAGTAACTGGTACCATTTGCCAATTTTAGCCCCAACTTTCCTGATTCTTATTTTAAAAATATCCTAGAACTCAATGCAAACTTAAAAAAACCTAAGAAATATTTGCCACTTTGGTTGTAAATGCAGTATGCTTTACCAGGTTCTCAGTGGCTCTGTGTGTGTGTGTATGTGTGTATGTGTTTGTTAGTAAAGAGAGGTTTGTTTTGTTTTGATGTGTTTTTATAAATTTTTTATTTTATACTGGTTTACTTACAAAGCTTGTATATATTGTTTTTCACACCAGATCTTTCCCATTTCCTTTACCCACACCTCCTTCCACCCGTCAAATCATGTGACCCTATGATTACTCCAGCTCCTGCCCATCCTCACCCCTCTACTCCCCCCCTCACCCCCTTGGATCCTCATACACGTTCCACAATATGGTCTTATATGGTATTTTTCCTTATGGGACCGAGTTAGTTCACTTAGCATAATGCTCTCCAGTATCTCCCAAATTAGATAGTGATTTATGGAATCATTGCTCCTGTGTGCTTCATAGTATTCCATTGTGTGAATGTACCATAGGTTCTCAGTCCATTCGATTGTGGTTGGACATTTGGGCTGTTTCCATGTTCTTGCAATGGTGAATAAAGCTGCTGTGAACGTTGCTGTACAAGTTCTGTTTGTGCCTCAGTTCTCATTTTCTCAAGGTGTATTTCAAGCAGCTGGGTCATATGGAATTTCAAAATTCAACTTTCTGAGGAAATGCCAAACTGCCTTCCATAGTGCGGTACCATTTTACAATCCCACCAACAATGTAAAAGAGTTCCTATCTCGCCACATCCTCTCCAACATTTATCACTTGATGTCTTGTTTAGCTTTGTCACTGCTACTGGGGTGAGATGGTATCTCATTGTGGTTTTGATTTGCATCTTGGTGGCTTTTTGCAACAAGCAGGGGTTGCTCTCATTTGCTTGACAAGCTAATCACCATTTCTTCTCTTTGCATTGATAAAGGGTAATTAAATTGTACCAAGAATTGATAGTCATCTTAAAAAAGCATTAAATTCCTTTGTGATGGTAAAACACCTAAAAAAATGTAAGCAGTTGGTTTTCTTTGTATTTCTCCACCTCCTCTGTTACATTGCTCTCTGGCTAACCCAGACCTCATTTCTAAGAGGTCCCTGTGTGCATCTGTGAATGGGCCCAGCCCAAAGACGGAAGCATATCTCTGAAAAGTCTGATTGATTCCACCCGAACAAATGTTTAGGTATGAGGAGGGTTTAGTTAATGGAGGGACTGGAACTATTTCCCTCACGGGCTTTAAAGAAACTGCTTATATTACCTTTATTTCCTGGTTCTAAACATTGCACAGCACAATAGAATTGCAACACATTTGTTTGCAATGGCATTAATGGTGGCAGCTAAAGTAATCGTTAAGCTAACATGGCAAGCCCAGGTGAACAGTGAAGGAGGCAGACAAAAATCACAACGCCATGAGATGTGGACGCATGTACGTACTAGACGCACTAGACCGCCAGGCACCGGGGCAGCTGATCACTCCACCCGCCCCTTTGTGTGCTGGGATTCTCTTCCCAAGAGCAGGTGCCTGAGGAAAGGCTGGAAGCTTTGCCAAGTGCCATCATAAAAGCTTGGTCCGACTGAGACGCCTGGAAGTGAGTAATGTCTTCTGTGTACATATATTCCCCTTCTCTTTTCAAGAATTCCTGGAATTACAAACCAGTGCTCTGCAGTGACTTGTCGGTCTTGAAGTAAGTGAGACTCTGGGAGGCTCTTTCTTAGTAGAACTGAGGTGCCCATCTCTGCTTGCCTTCTCCCCTTTTATCTCTTGGGGAATGACTGGTGTTACAAACCACACTCCACAGATACTCCCCTAAACCCCAGATTACAGTCGCCATGAGATTAAATGTGTTGCAGCCCACTTTTGATAAGATGCTTCCTTTGATTATATTGTATTAAAATTTTTTTGTTGTTGTTTTTATGTGCTGTTGAGTCCCTTGCAACTCATAGCGACCCTACGTACAACAACTGTAAACCCTGCTCTGTCCTCTGTCAACTTTATTGTCTCTGACATATCTTATCTCCATTGCCCCAGTGGCTTAATCAATCAACTTCATCAACGGTCTTTCTCTCTTATGCTGTCGCTCCAGCCTCCCAAGTATGACTTCCCTCTCCAAGGACTGGTCCCTCCATGCAACATGCCCAAAGCATGTCAGATGAAGTTTCAGAATCCATGCCTCCAAGGAGCA
>NW_006399867.1:6953538-6955669 GCF_000299155.1 Elephantulus edwardii | reverse complement strand
TAATGCAATTCGTCTTTTTATTTCCTGGCTTCTGGTACCAAGAGTGTTGATTGTGGAGCCAAGCAAACTGAAGCGGTGAACAATCTCAGTCTAGAGCACAAATTTTACCACTTTACCCATACAATTCAGTGACATCTCATTACATTCACCATGCTGTGCAGCCAGCCCCTCTACCTATTTCAAAGAACTCTTTCATCACCCCAAACAGAAACTCAGTACCCCATAAGCAATAACTCCATTCTTCTATACCATAGCCTCTCATAACTACACTGACAGTCACTCACTATGCATGATGCCTTTGAACTGTGGTGTTGCAGAAGAGAGCTGAACATCCTATGGACTGTCAAAGAACAAACAGATGTGTCTTGGTGAAGGTGCAGCCAGAGTGTTCCTTGGAGGCAAAGATGGGAAAGCTTCATCTCTCATGCATAGGGCATGTTGCTAGAAGGGTCTATTTCTTGGAAAGGGACATCGTGCTTGGAAGTGTGGAGGATCAGCAAAAGAGAGGAAGACATCCAATGAGATGACTTGACACAGTGCCTGCAGCAGTGGGCTCAAGAGAAAGACATCCAATGAGATGGCTTGACACAGTGCTTGGCTCAAGAGAAAGACATCCAATGAGATGGCTTGACACAGTGCTTGGCTCAAGAGAAAGACATCCAATGAGATGGCTTGACACAGTGCCCGCAGCAGTGGGCTCAAGTATGCCAGGGAGTATGAGGATGGCACAGCATAGGACAGGGTTTAGATCTGTTGTTTGTGGGGTCACTATGAGTCATTCTTGACTTGATGACACCGAACAGTGACACAACAATGTATTTGCTTCTTAAGTATTTCATCTAAGTGGGATCATACCACTACTCCTGTGTCTGACTTACTTCATTCAAACAAGATTTTCTAGATTCTTCCATGTTGTGGCATAGATTTCATGTCTTTTTATGACTGAATAATACTCCATTGAGTGGATACCCCACTTTGTTTTACAACAATTTTTGTTGTTATGTGCTGTCGAGTGCTTGCGATTCATAGGGAGCCGATGTACAACAGCCCTAAACCCTGCTCTATCCTGTGCCAACCTTATTGTCTCTGGCACATCTACCTCCATTGCCCCACTGGGACAAACAACAATACTCATCTTTTGGCTATGAAGAACATGGCTATGATGGGCATTGCGTTCGGATCACTATTTGGCTTTTCTCTGCTATGTTTTAGATTCCCAGGACTGTTTCCCTTCTGCCCTTTGACACCATCGTAGATGAGAGAGATGTGACAGGAACACTTTTTTCAGCTATCTCCCTCAGATGGCATTTCCTTTTATTGCCTTGGTGAATGTGCAATCTACATGCCAGTGATTATTTTATGGTGCTTGCTTTGAGGCTTAACTAAATGGCCCAATTAAAAAAATTAGATAAGCTTTGTAGCTTAATTGTATTTCTTTTAAAACTCTTGTAGCTTTGTTGTTGTTGTTGTTAGGTGCTGTCAAGTTGAATATGACTCATAGCGACCCTATTAACAAAAGATCTGATCCCTGTTCTATCCTGTGCCATCCTCACACTTCCTGACACACAAGAGCCCATTACAGCAGTCACTGTGTCAATCTACCTGATTGAGGGTCTTCCTCCCCTTGACTGACCCTCCACCACTCCAAGCAGCATATCCCTCTCCGATGAATAGCACCTCTTAGCAACATGCCCCAAAGTATGTGAGCTCATCATTCTTGCCTCCAAAGAGCACTCTGGCTATACCCTCTCCAAGACATATCTGTTTGTTCTCTTCACTGTCCACGGGATTTTTGGTGATCTTCTCCAACACTGCAGCTCAAAGGCATCAATTCTTCTTCTGTCATTCCTATTCATTGTCTAGCTCTTAGTAATAGAAAAGACCATGGCCTGAAACAGATGCACCTTAGTCCTCACACTGACATCATTACTCCTTATAATTTGGAGAGGCCCCTAACCCTAACTGCAGATTTTCCCATCTCCTTATTTCCTGATGGCCGGTACCCAGGGCTTTAATTGTGGGTCCAAGCAAAATGAAGCTGTTGACAGTTTCAATCTCTTCTCCATCCATCATGATGCTACCTATTGGTCCAGTGCTAAGAATCTTTGTTTTCTTGATAGTGAGATACAAT
>NW_006399867.1:6941279-6952663 GCF_000299155.1 Elephantulus edwardii | reverse complement strand
TAGTAGTTGGAAAATATGGGCTTGGTGATAGAATTGAGGCTAGAAATAGAATAATTGAATTTTGTATTTATGATGCTTTACTCATTGCAAATACCCTTTTTAAAGACATAAACAATGGATGACTTTACATATGGATCTCACCTGATGGTCTGCATAGGAATCAGATTGACTACTTTCCCTAAGATATACCAGTTTATTATATTCTTTTAAAAATATTTTCCTTTTTAATGACATATGTTTGGTGTGAAGTGCTTTGCTTTGTTTTTTTTTCATTTAGGGGATTACATCTATTTAATGAAGAACTATAGGGTGTTCAAGTTGGGTTTTTCTGTTGCTGTTCTTCTTTTCTATGTAGGTAAGCCACTAATGCTCTTTTCAATACACAAAGCTTTGGAGGCTCCATCCGATCTGGTGTCCTCCTCAGCAGCTGGACTTCCCAGACCTTCTTTTCTGTGGATAGTATGATCACATTCTCCTTCCGTTTTCTGGAATTAAGTATAGGTGTGGTCTCACTTAGTTGCACAAAACACACACCTTGGTGAGTTTTTAAGTTCATTTATTTAGTCCACAAATACCTATTGGCTGCCTGCCATGGGCCATATGCACTGAGTTAAGCCCAAGGCAAT
The DNA here is from genome assembly GCF_000299155.1 of Elephantulus edwardii. Lineage (NCBI taxonomy): Eukaryota > Metazoa > Chordata > Mammalia > Macroscelidea > Macroscelididae > Elephantulus > Elephantulus edwardii. The sequence goes on along the minus strand of NW_006399867.1, from coordinate 6,952,037 downwards.
AGCAAAAAAGTAACAGGATCCTTATCCTCATGGTATTTTTCAGATTCACTGCTTAGGGCCATGAACTGTGGATCAGGTCATCTGGGTTCACATCCCAGCACTGCCACGTCCATGGTCAAGTTACTCCTCCCCTCCATGGCTCAAGTTTCTTCTTCAGTAGAATGGACATAACCATACCTCGCACTAGTCATGGACTACCAGGAGAACAAACAAATACGTCTTAGAGAAGTGTAGCCAGAAGCTTGGATGATAAGACTCCATCTAATGTGTTTTGAGTGTGTTCTTAGGAGGGATTAACCCTTAGAGAAGGCCTGGAAAAGTACAATAGCCCTAAACTCTGCTCTATCCTGTGCCAATCTCAGTATCTCCAACACACCTACCCCCATTACCCCAGTCACTGAATCAATCCATCTCCTAAAGGGTCTTCCTCTCCTGTGCTGTCCCTCCACCCTCCCAAGCATGATGACCTTCTCCATGGACTGGTCCCTCCTTACAACATGTCCAAAGTATGTCAGGCGAAGCTTCAGAATCCTTGCCTCCAAAGAGCAGCCCAGTTTAACCCTCTCTAAGATGAATCTGTTCATTTTCTTAGCAGTCCGTGGTATATTCAACACTCTTCTCCAACACCGCAGCGCAACGGCATCAATTCTCCTTCTATCCTCCCTAGTCATTTTCCAGCTCTCTGATGCATAGCAAGTGATTGCAAAGACCATGGCCTGTATCAGGTGCACTTTAAACTCCAGAGTGACATCATTGCTCTTCAGTACTTTAAGAGAGGTCCCTAAGAGCAAACTCGCCCGTTGCAATACATCTTTTAATTTCCTGGCTGCTGGTGCCAAGACTGTGGAGCCAAGCAAACTAAAGCTGTTAACAGAGGAAGATAATTAAGAGAGACATCATTCTGTGAAAGTGAGAAGCCAAATCGACTCCGTGGTATGTAGCACTCACTCCATTTGAGTAACCAAACCCTGTGCATGGAAAATTTCTGCCCCAAGCCCTAAAGTCTTGACTTTAGTCTTGACAAAAGTCTTGACTCATTTCCCGAAATAGTAGTTGCTATTGTTTATGCAAACTGTTTTGCACTGTACCAGTGACTATGTCACTGTACTGTTAGTAATATGTCAACAGCAGGATATTGCAGCCTGGGCCCCGTAGCCCAGCATTTAAGGAGAATAAACATATAAAAGCACCTCACTGAAGCTAGGAAGGGGAGGAACCCTGCCCAGTTGCTAGGATCCCCGCTGTGTAGCAAATAGATGACCTCGTTTACAATGGCAGCGTGTGTCTCTGGAATATATATAGATTCCATTATTTTTAATACCTTCATTGTTCTCATACCTTCTTTATATATTATTATTAACAAAAATGGACTCCGCAATACATATAGGTCTGCAACCATTTTTTTCTTTTTTTAATTTTTTAAAATTTTTCTACTAGTTTATTTACAAAATTCAAATTCAAATTTGAACAAATTCTTTCCGTTTCACTCACCCCCCCATCAAATTGTAAAACCCAATGATTAATCCCCTCTGCACCCTGTACATCCACATCCCTCTGCTTCCAGCCTCTCCCACCCCTCCTGGATCCTTATACTCATTCTACAATAACAGTGTTATACTAGATTTATCCTTATGGGACTGAGTTCACTCAGCATAATGCTCTCCAGTCCTTCCCAAGTTAGGTAGTAATTTACAAAGTTATGCTCCTGTGCGCTGCATAGTATTCCATTGTGTGAATGTACCATAATTTCTCAATCCATTCGTTTGTGGTTGGACATTTGGGCTGTTTCCATGTTCTTGTGATGGTGAATAATGCTGCTATGAACATTGGTGTACAATGCAACCGGTTTTTTGTTTGTTTGTTTGTTTTTTTAAATTGGTAGTATAATGGCACGCGGTTTGAGGCCTCCAGCTGCTCTGTGAAAGGATGGGCAATCACCTCCCCTACAATTAACTGCCTCTGAAAACCCAGCGGAGGGTCAGCTATGGGTCGGTTCCAACTTTACAGCACACAACAACAACAACAGTATAATGTGGCTATCTTCTGCAGACACAGGTAGATTGAAAAGCAGGCTTTTAGACAGCTCTATGATGTGCCATGTGCAGACGTGTTGTAACTGCATCAGCCCATCCTCTGTTGATGGACTTTTGGATTCTTTCCAGCATCTTGTTGGCAAACACAAAGCTTGGCCTGACGGAGCTTAGTGACTCTGGTGCAATCCCACTGGAGACCACATGGTGGAGCTTGGGGGTGTCTTGCCTGGGCTAATGCTGGTTTTAGTCTAAGAGCGATTTGAGACAGCAGAGATTCTGATAAATACCTGGATATGACCTCATCTGCTTTCTAAGATATACCTTATCTCCTGAATACTCTTGGACTAGGGGAATGGCAAACACGAGAGTGCATGCTCGCCCATTCCAATCAGAGAATGTTCCTAACTTTAGTTGTTGCTGTTCTTGTGTACCATTGAGTCAGAACCGACCTACAGCAGACCCTCCAGTGAGTTTTCAGAGGCAGTAAATCACATGGGAGGAAATTGCCCATCTTTCTTCTGTGGAGCAACTGGTGGATTTGAGCCATGTACTTTGGTTTGGCAGCACAGTTCTTTACCACAAAGCCACCAGCGCTCCCTTGTGTAAGCTGTTGTTGCTGATTGCCTTCAAGTCGAACACGACTCATAGCGACTCTATGAACAAAAGGCCTGAAGCCCCTCTACAACTATCGACATTCATCAAAGTTCATAGAGTTTCCGGAGGCACGTTGTTTAGGAAGTGGATGCCACTCCTGCTTCCAACTAGCTTAAGTAGTGGTTCCCAATTAAAAGGAATTTTTAAAAGGAGCTCTGGAGACATAAGCTACACAGAGAGTTGTGCTTCTAGCCCAAAGGCCATGCTTTCAATGGTCATCCACCAGCCACTCTGCAGGAGAAAGATGGGCCAAGTCCTCCCAAGTGATTAACAGCTTCAGAAACCCAATGCAGGCTCAGCGAGAAGTCAGTTCTGACTCTATGACAATGAACTTGAGGGTTTTTTAATAGATTTACAAGGCACATGGGGAAATGCGACTGAAAAGCTTTCAAAGAATGAAGTGCTATTGCTGTACGAGGCTGAGTCATTTATGACTGGATGACAGAGTTAGAATTGCCCAAGAGGATTCTCAACTTTGTGAGTCATTCTGAGAGCGGACTGTACCATCCATCTCCTGAGGAATGGCTGGTGGGTTTGAACCTCTGACTTCTCAGCTAGCAGCCGAGCTCTTAAACAATTCACTACAGGGCTCCTTGGAACAGTGGTGTGGGAAAACTTAAATGGACTGTCAGGAGGACTGAAAGCTGATGGGCCAGGAAATAACCCTGACTGAGAAGGTACTGTTGCTGTTGCTGTTGTTGTTGTTGTTGTTAAGTGCCATCACCTACAGCTTATAGCAACCCTGTGAACTGATCTGAACCTTGCCTTATACCTGGTGCCATCAAATCACTTTAAACTCCTGGACACCCCATGTGACAGAGTTCCTACTGTCCCCAAGGAGTTTTCTAAACGATCACCTTTATAGGAGTAGATCACTTGATCTTTCTCCTATACAACTGTTGGGGAGGATCGAACTGCCAATCTTTTTGATTACCAGCCAAGCCCTTAAGGCCACTGAGCTCCTTCTTGGTTTTTTGGGGTTTTTTTTTTTGGTTTTTGGTTGTGTTTCCCCCCTCCCCACCCCCCACACTTGTTGTGTACCATGGAATCGGATCCAGCTGGTACAGGAGGAGATTGCCCCTCCTTCTCCAGCAGAGCATCCGGTGGAGTAGAACCACGTGCCTTCGGGATTGCAGTGCAGCTTCTTACCACTAGGCAACCAGAGCTCCCTTACTGAGCTCCTTTTGGGAAGAGAAGTACAAGAGAAACAAAATTGAAATGGGGGGAGGGGGATATGATATCATCTTTGTGCCTTTTCCAAGGCATAAAGAAAAATTATCACTCCTTTGAAAGGAGAAGATAGTTCATCTGTTGCTCTAACAGTTTGTGGTATCAATGAAGAGCCTGTGGACTTCCAAAAGAACAAACAAATATATGTTATAGGAAGTGCAACCAGGGTGTTCCTTATAGACGAGGATGGTGAGACTTGTCAGCTGGGGCAAGTCCTTGGAAAAGGACATCTCTGGGGAAGGTGGAGGGTCAGTGAAAGAGAGGAAGACCTTCAACAAGATGGATCAATGCAGTGACTAACAATGTGAGTGTATCCGAAATGGTGAGGACGGTGCATGAAGGGTTAGGAACAGTAACTCTGTGCTGTCCACAGGGTCGCTATGAGTTGACTAATGCCTAATTGATTTGATGACAGTTAGCAACAAGTACTTTTTCAAACATTGAAAAACATTGCCCTTTTTCAGAGACTGATTCCCCCTGATAACATGACTATATGACATCCAGTGTTTCCCCCCCGTTTCTAAGATTCGTTTGTTCTTTGGCATTCCAGGGTGTAATCAGTGATCTTTGCCAAATAGATGTTAAGCTTTGTTGTTGTTGATTGCCTTCAAGTCGAAAATGACTCATAGTGACCCTATGAACCAAAGGCCTGAAGCCCCTCTACAATCATCGACATTTATCAAAGTTTCCGGAGGCATGTTGTTTAGGAAGTGGATGCCACTCCTGCTTCCAAAACGATCATAGAATGTTATTGATCGAGTTGCCTGCGATGCATAGTGACACTACGTACAGAAGCTCTTGTTGTTAAGCTTTACCACATGTATTTTTGGGGATATGCAATGCAATTCCTATCAGAACATTATTTGTGCCCAGTGACAAAGACATGCCCTTGTCACATGGCATTAATAGAACAGAGAACTGTACCAATAGATGTGTGTGTGTGTGTGTGGTCAAATCGGATCTGACTGGTACAGGAGGAGATTGTGCCTCCTTCTCCAGCAGAGCATCTGGTGAATTTGAACCGCGTACCTCGGGGAATGCAGTGCAGCTTTTTGCCACTAGGCCACAGAGCTCCCTCTGAACCAATAGATTTGACATTAATTGTCAACTGATTGCATATAAGACCTATTTCTATTGATATCTAAAACCAGACTTCCTACTATCTAGTAGCTATTTTTCACTTCAGAGTAAAACTGTGCTCCACAGGATTTCAATGACTGAGTCTATGAAAGAGAATACCAAGGGGTTTGGTGGTTTTTTCTTTTCTGAATGCCTCTCTGTAGACTTGAACTCTCAACATTTTGCTTTGCAGCCTAGTACATTAATTGTTTGCACCTTCCAGGGACTCTGTAGAGACCTAGAGAACCCCGGAGATTTGAATATGAATATACACTGATAGGTATTGCATGTGTGTGTGCTCAGACTCTGCTTTGAGAAGCCAGATCTTCCCTCATCGCATTTTGAGTGTCTTCTAACCTGAGGGACTCATCTTCCAGCACTATATCCAACAGTGTTCTTCTGTGCTCCCTCAGGTTTTCTGAAGGTCTGTTGTTTCAGAATTAGATGACCAGTCCAGCCTTTCAGTCCCTCTTGGTCTGGAAGCTCCACAGAATCCCGACCACAATGGGTGATCCCACTAGTATGTGAAACACCAATTGCATAGCTTCCAGCATCACAGCCACATGCACGTCATCACAGTCCAGAAAACTGACAGATAAGTCATAAATACAAACAGATGCCAACTGCTTTATGTGCCATGTCCCAGCCATCCCACACAATGACACTGTGAGACATCACTGTCAGTGCTTGACAGATGAGCAACCCAACTTAAAAAAGTTCTACGACATTCTACAACTTGCCCAAGGCTTGATAGCCAGTGATGTGCATCTAAACCACTCTTATCAAAACCAAGGGCTAGATTCTTAAACATTGTCATCTGCTTGTTGTTGTTCTTGTGTACCATCGAGTCAAAGCCAACCCATGGCTAACCCTCCAGGAGGTTTTCAGAAGCAGTTAATCGCATGAAAAGAGATTGCCCATCCTTATCCCACGGAGCAACTGGTGGATTCGAACCGTGTGCCTTCAGGATTACAATGCAGCTTCTTACCACTTGGCCACCAGAGCTCCATTGTCATTTTACAGCCTCATATAATAGATTATTCAATCCATGTAATGCATTCTGCCTACACATAGTTTGTCCTTCTGATTTTCTGTCTCATAAGGACAAATTCTGCATGAGACCATTATTGTAAAAAATAGAAGGATCACTATTATTCATTTTCTTATAAAAATTGTTTGCTGGCTGTTGACAAGTTGTTACCAAATTGCAGGAATCCCGTGTGTGTCACCACAGAGCTGTGTTCCATAGGGGGAATAATGGATAATTTTTTTGGAAGTAGATTGCTAGGCTTTTCTTCTGGTGTACCTTTGGATGAACTTGAAATTCCACCTTTTCAGATAGCAATTACATCTCCCAGAACATATAAAATTAAGAACTAGCATATTTCTAAGAGAGAGGCCTCTGGTGGCCTAGTGGTAAGGAATTGTGTTAGTTCAAATCCACTAGCTTCTCCGAGGGAGAAAAGTGGGCAATTTCTTCCCATGCAATTTACAGCCTCTGAAAACCTGCTGCAAAGTCAGCTATGAATCTGTTCTGACTCGATGGCATACAAAAACAGCTTAGTTACAAAGCAGTGAATTCCCATTAGTCAGAATCAACTCAACAGCAGCTAATAGCAATCTTAGGTATACCACAGGATGAATTTTTACACATGCGTACACCTACCCTTTTCTATGTCACCACTACCAAGATCAAAATACAGAACATTTCCTCCTGTCCTTTCTCAGTGATTATCTACCTCTTTACTCCTCCAAGGTAACATCCATTCTGACCTTTATCACCATTTAAAAGACTCATTGGTTAAGTTGCAAGTTGAAAGGTTGAGAGTTTGAATCCATCAGTTGCTCTTTGGGAGAAAAATGACAGTCTGCTTTGTTTCATAAGCAGAACAGCCTTGGGAGACTTCTAGATCAGTTCTGCTTTGTCATGTAGTCAGGACAACTCTACATTGATTCTACATAATTCTATGGAAATTATATTTATCACCATTTATTTGTTGTTCATCCAAAGGTACACCAGAAGAAAAGCCTAGCAATCTACTTCCAAAAAACTCAATGTCAAGAAGACAAAGATTCTCACCACTGGGCCAATTGGCAGCATCAGGATGGATGGTGACGAGATAGAGATTGTTCACAGCTTTAGTCTGCTTGGTTCCACAATCAACACTCTTGGCACCAGCAGTCAGGAAATTAAAAGACATATTGCGATGGGAAAGTCTGCTGTTAGGGACCTCTCCAAAGTACTGAAGAGCAATGGTGTCTCTCTGGAGACTAAGGTGCGTCTGATACAGGCCATGGTCTTTGCAATCACTTGTTATACATCAGAGAGTTGGACAATGACCAAGGAGGATAGAAGGAGAATTGATGCCTTTAAGCTGTGGTCCTGGAGAAGAGTACTGAGAATACCATGGATTGCTAGGAAAACAAACAGATTCATCCTAGAAAAGGTTAAACTGGGTGACTCCTTGGAGGCAAGGATTCTGAGGCTCCGTCTAACATACTTTGGACATGTCCTTGGAGAGGGACATCATGCTTGGGAGGGTGGAGGGACAGCGCAGAAGGGGAAGACCCTCTGTGAGGTGGATTGATTCAGTGACTGGGATAATTGGGATGGGAGTGTCAGAGACAGTGCGATTGGCACAGGACAGGGCAGAGTTTAGAGCTGTTATGTACACAGGGTCGCTATGAGTCGCAAGTGACTCGACGGCACATAACAACAACAACATTTGTTTTCCTCATGTTGAACTTTGTATACATGCTATGCAGTATGTAATCTTTGATGTCTGACTTCTTTCATTCATCATTGTGTTAGATTCATCTGTGCTGTTGTATTAAGTCTTTGTTGTTGCTGTGTAATATGTTGTTGTAGAATTGATCAACAGCCACAGTTTATTTGTTCTAAGGGACCTCTGATGGTCTGGTGGGTATAAGACATTTTGCTGCCAACCCAAGGCTGGTGTTCAAATCCACCAGCTGCTCCACAGGAGGAAGATGAGCCGTCTCCTCCCATGAAATTTAGAACCTCTGAAAACCCCCTGGAGGGTCAAGTATGAGTCAATTCAGACTTAACAGCAGTGAGTTGTTGTTATTTTTGTTGTTGTTGAGCTGTAGAATTTTTTCCGAGTTTGGGCTTATTTTGAAGGGAAAGGTGCAATGAATGTTCTTGTTGCTTTTTGACAGTTAAGTTTATTTCTCTTGGGTTATATAGTTGTAACTCTTCCCAATTACCTGAATTTAGTAGACATCACTTAGCTTGTTGGAAGCCATAGCTTAGATTTGATTTATAAGGCCATGATAGTACCCGTATAAATGAATAACTAGTTTTAGGATATAAGGAAGTAAAAGTCCAAATGCCATGTTATAAAAGAATAATCTACAATAGAGCATAGCAATTAGTCTTTATAGCACTTACACACTGTTTACACAAATGTTTCTGTCTGCAAAAGTCAGAATTCTTCTTATTAATTTACAGATGACAGGCATCCAACTCAAATGCATTGAAATGGAAGAAAAGGCTCTACTGATTTAAGATCCAGATTAGTGGCTTTCAGGCAAGGCTTGATTCAGGTGTCTAAACAGTTTCTTCAGGATTTTACCCCTCTTTCTATCCCCTACCTAGCTATTCTTCCTCCTCCCTATTGCAGTGTCTTCTCTACTGCTCACTCCTCTAGTGTTCAAAAGTTTTTCAAAGTCCTGTTATTTAAGAAGTGGATAGCCAATCCTGCTTCCTAGTCTGTCTTAATCTAGGAGCTCTACTTAAGCCTGTCCACTATGGATAACCTATATGGCATTTGACATGCCAGTGGCACAGCTTTCAGTTTCACAGCAAAGACAAGTTATCTCAGTACAGCAAACTAACTGACAAGTGATGTGCTTTTGTCATCTGGAACATAGAGAAATAGTGAGACTGGGACACCAAGAATGGAAAAAACCAGCATAAGGAAGGGGTCAAACAGCTTGAAGATTGAAGTGCTGAACCAAGCTTCTCTGTGACTTTATTGAGAATCACCAGGAAGTAAATCACAAAGAGAATTCTTTTGCAAATGGAGTTTTTCCCTATTGTCAACCTTATGCTCAGCTCAGGAAGGAAGTAGTTCACAAGTATGGACTCTTAACACTCCCTCTGCAAGGGGCCCTGGCAGCTTCTTGTCTACAGGAAGCAAAAGCTCTTAGCACTCTCTCTGCAAAGGAGCTCTGGTGGCCTAGTGGCAAACAGCAGCTCATCCCTTGTGATCTGCTGCAAGAGGAATTCCAGCTTGTATTGGTGCTTCCTTCAATTCCCGATTAAGCATTTGGTTTGACATTTGGCTTCCCACACTATAACAATTAGAACAATGTTCTAATTGGTTCAATTACCAATGTTCTAATTGGTACAATTACCAATGGGCAATGAATAGGGATGACAGAAGAATTGATGCCTTTGGGTTGTAGTGTTGGAGAAGAGCACTGAACATCCCATGCACTGCCAAAAGAACAAAGAGATATGCCTTGGGAAAAGTGCAACCAGAGTCCTTTTTGGAGGCAAAGACAATGAAGCTTAGCCTCACATACTTTGGGCGTGTTGCTAAGAGGAGCTAGTCCTCAGAGAGGGACATGATGCTTGGCAGGGTGGGGGATCAGTGAAGGAGGTGGAAACTGTTGACTGTTAGGTTAGGTTAGTGGACTTAAAGAAGAAATCAGAGAGAACAAGAGAAAGCTTAATGCAGCTTTATTAAAGGGGGGAAAGGGAGCTCCCGGGTGAGTTCCTCATCCTGGAGAGGCAGAATGGGAAGTCACACTGTGAACTTACTGGGGAGGATTTTTATAAACGGAGTCTTTAGCGAGGGACATTCCACTATGATTTATGAGCCACCTGCTAGCTTAGCCAGACAGGCAAGGCTGTTTTCGCTTCTTATCTGCAACAAGCAAGGCCATTAGCATTTGAGTTCTAATTCTTCATTCTTCTCTTTGGCCCTCTTTGTCCAGACTAACATTGACCAGATGGATTGACATAGTGATTGCTGTGATAGGCTTGAGTGTGTCAGGAAGTGTGAAGATGGCACAGGATAAAACAGGGCTCTGATCTACTGTTCAAAGGGTCACTGTGAGCCGTACTCAATTTGTCGGCACCTAATAACAACAACAACATTGCTGCCTCCTGGCAGCTTCTACCTTACAGATTTCTAATTCCAAGTGTCTCTCTTTCTAGCACTTGTGACAAAACTCCCAGAATTGAACCTCACTGGGTTATAAATCCGGGCCCAATCATTATGTATAAAAGAAAACGATTCTGATTAGATCATATGTTCATAATTGACCTCCATAGACTGAGAGTGGGGAAAGGGTGGTTACTCAAACAAATGGAGAGAGAGAGAGAGAAAAGAAATAGAAATATATCTGGGCGGAAACAAAATAAAGAAGAGCACCCTATCCACACTTACCTTTTACTTCCATGAATCCAAATTTTCTGTCATTTGTGAGTCAGAATAGTGGCATGCTAAGTAAGAGGGAATTTACACTGCAATTGCAGAGGTGAGCGGTTCGAATCCACCAGATGCTCTGCTGGAGAAGGAGGGACAATCTTCTCCTGTACTAGTCAGATCAGATTTGACAGTACACACACACACACACACACACACACACACACACAAGAGTCTATGGGGGAGAGAATAGTCTAAAAGTATTATATTTTAGGGCATTATTTTTATCGTAGGAGTATGCAATGAGGGTTGTAGAGTGGATT
>NW_006399867.1:6928582-6941051 GCF_000299155.1 Elephantulus edwardii | reverse complement strand
AAAAAGAAAGAGGGAATTTATTGGCAAATAAATTAATATTCTAAGAAGATAGGTAATAGCAGAAGGTTAATCATTGACTTTAGCACTGATTATTCAATGACGCTGGCCCTTGTTCACTTACCTTAGCGATAAACTTGTAAAAGTTGGCTGAACTTTGAAAATGTTCCACTTCCCTCTTACAAAAGCACCACTATTCTGCTACTCATACTGTCTTGAAACAGTAGAGATGCTGTTGTGTTATATTTCCTATAACCTCTCACGCTTCTCTTACTGGGTTAATTAACAAATTCTATTCGTGTTTCAGATTTTCTCTCTCATTAGTCTCTTCTTTATTTCCACTGATATCACACCAGCAGTTCCAGGTTTACTTTTGTTTCCCTTAGTAATTCTAATAAAATAGGAGCACATCTTTCCCAATGTCTACTTAGAATCTCGGAATGCTGAATGGGTCATATGTCCATTCCTTGACCAAAATCTGTGACCAGGGGATTGGTCAGGCCTGTGCCATGTGACCGTCCTTGGGATCAAGGAGGCAATCAGTCCTTTTTTAAACCACTTGGACTAAGAATAGGAAAAGGATAAAAGAAGAAGTTGTTGTTGTTGCTGTTGTTAGATGCCATGTAAGTCTGAGCTGGTAAAACAGCTCTACTCTGAGAAGATTCGAGAAAACCAGACTCATTTCATCTTGTGCTGCTCTCCCTGGAGCACTGTCTTTAACATCTGCCTCAACATGGCACATTATTGTTTTCACATTGTAGCTCATGGGATGTAAGACGACCAAGAAAGAGAAGACACGCTCCTTCCTTTTACAGTCTCAGTCTGGTAGATGATTCTGCTCATGTGCCATTGGCCAGGCACATGGTCACAGAAAGGAGGGTGGAAGGAATGGTCTTTGTTTGGGGCAGTTCTTTCTTTATGGAGAAAGAAAGGAGAATAGATGTGGAGGATGGTGAGCAGTCCCTGCAGGGGAGAAATGAAAAAACCTGACTTTTCCCTTCAATTTTTGTTTTTCAGGTAAAAGAGGATCATCCCTAAGCTGCTGCCAATGCAGGGATAGTTGAGCTCTCCAGGGTGAAAAATCCGTCGCATCATGTCTGCCTACTACAGGAATAATGGGTATGAGGAAGGTCCAGATTACCCTGAGCACTCATGGGCTCACAACCAAACACAGGGGTATTTGAAAAATCAAGATTATCCAGATTCTTCAGGTTATCCCAGAGCCAGGAGCGATCAATATGCTTCAAGCTACAGAGCAAATACAGGCTATCCTGGGCCGCTGGCAGAACCAGATTACCCTGAATTTCAGAATAACCCAGACTATTCCAGCTCCAGGAGAAATCCAACATCTGAAGACTCTAGAACAAATCAAGATTATTCCAGATCTCTGGCACAACCAGATTATCCTGGCTCTCAGAGTAATTCAGACTATCGCAGCACCAGGAGAAATTCACGTGCTTCGGGGTCCAGGAGAAATCCGGACTATCCAGAATCACTAGCAAAGCCAGATTATAATGACTCTTGGAGCAATCCATACCCGCCAGGCTCATCCGGAGAGCCGGATTATCCTGGATCTCAACAACAGGCTGGTTTTACAGGTTCCAGAGGCAGTGGAAACCATGGAGGTTCCAGAACAAATCCAGGTTATTTTGGATCCCTGGAAGAACCAGACTATCCTGGATTTCAGAACACCTCTAACTATCTTGACTTCCGAGCCAATTCCAACTATCCAGGTTCCAGAAGGAATCCAGAACGTGCCAGTACCAGGGCCAGTCCATACGCACACCCGCTAGAAGAGCCTGATTATCCAGGAGCTGTGAGGAAAGCTAATCCTGCAGACATCTGGGGGGAACCAGATTATCCTGTTGCTGAGGATTATAGGAACTCTCCCAACTTTTGGGGGGAGCCTGATTACCCAGACGCTGAGGACAGACATGATTATGGATCTCCTAATGTCCCAGAAATGACCAGGGGGTAAGTACAAGAATCTTCAACCAAATGGGACTTGGTTGATTTGATTTGAGGTTGGGGTACAATGAGAATGGTGTGATGGTTTCTGTGTCCTAAAGTTGTGATAAAACTTTCTTATCCACCTGTAGCTCTCACTTGGGTCTTGAACCTTCAGCCCAGTCTGCTATATTCACATGAAAGATTTAATTCTTCAGTACTTCTTGCTTGCATGACCTCCCTACCAGTCTCCCACGCCAAACCAGTTGGCATTGAGTAGATGGCACCTCATGAGTCAGAGTAGAACTGAGTTCACAGGCTTTTCTGTGACTACTTTTGGGGAAGTAGATAGCCAGACCTTTTTTCTGAAGTACTTGTAGGTAAATTCCAAACACCAAACTTTCAGGGAGCAACCAAGCACTTACCCATCTGTGCCACACAAAGGTCATGACCAGTCTCTCGTTTCTTCCTATCCCAACCCATATAAGACACCAACAAGCCCACTGTTTAGAGACCCTGCTACTTGAACAGTGAATTTGGAGTTCAGATGTAACAGGAACCCAAACTTTTTTTTGTTGTTATTATTTTTTGTGTGTGTACTGTGAAATAGGCCACCAGAGCTCCCTTGAACCCAAACATTTTAGCGAGAATTGCATCACTGTTAAATGAACCTTTACCCAAAAAATCTTTTGAGGATCAATTTCATGAAGTCCATTTAATTCCTTAATTCTTTTTTAGTGTCAAACAATTGAGCTGCAGTTGGTTTTTGCAACTTTCATTTTCTTTCTACATAATGATGGTGGTATTGGCCATTTTTTAATAATAAAGTTGTTCTTTTTCTTGAATTCCATTTTCCCTGACTCAGATCTTGTAAATCTAATTCTGTAAAAAGGATTTTATTCTTCCATCTAATCTTTGTCAGTGACAGTGGTCTGGAATTTTACCAGGTACAGTTCTGGCCATTGACTGTATTAGTTTGAATAGCTAATTCTACTAATATAATTTTTTTTCTAGTTAACTGTGTTTTCAGCGTTACCAACAATATGCAACTCCTTTGCCTTTTAAAAAATCTGTAACAAATTTTACCTGGTACAATTCTAAACAATATGAGTCTCATTTTACATTTACTGTTTCTACTAGTTATATTTTTTTCAGTTTTACAATAACTGATGACTCTATTTCTTGCCAGGAAGAAGGATATGGGTGTCCATTAGGGTCAAAATATCTGAACGGTTTTAGAGCAAATGGAATAAAGCTGGCACGTAGAGCATGTTGGGTTAACAAGACTAAATTAAAACATCCTCATTGGTTTTGTCCTTCCCAGCCTTAGTCACCATTTCAAAACATGCTTTTGAGGGAGCTCTGGTGGGCTAGTAGCAAGAAGCTGCACTGCAGTCCCAGAGGCACGTGGTTCAAATCCACCAGATGCTCTGCTTGAGAAGGAGGGAGGCAGTCTCCTCTTGTACCAGTCAGATCCTATTTGACAGTACACACACACACACACAATAAAATAAAATTTTAAAAAATCAAAATCTACTTTTACTTCTGTTACTTTCCTGTTTCTCATCTTCCGTGGTCTCCATAACATTTGGGGGAAGTCCGCATTGCTTTACATGTAAGAATATTTATGAATGAGAATGTATGATGCTAATGAAATGTGCTGGCCAAGATGAGCCTGGCTTTACCTCCCCTCGTCTCCTGTTCCTCTCTCACTAAACCATATACTGGTCTCAACCTGGCTGACCCTGAGAATTGTCAGAGTCCTGAGGGAGTTTTAAAAAGAATACAGATGCAAAACCAAATCTTCAGAGATTCTGATTTAATTGTCTGAGGTAGAGTTTGGGAATTGTATTTTGTAAAATAAAGTGGAGTACCATTGCTCCAGAAAAGCGGATATTCTTTATACTTCTTTTATAGATGCTGTACCTTCCAGACTTATATTTTATTTATGTTTGTTCTTCATCCTTGGAATGTCTTTCCCTTAACTCTTAGGTCTCTGTCTATTATTTAAATCTGTTTCAGATGCTGCCTTTCCGTGTAGATTTAATCTGACGATCAAGCCAGAATTCTTTTCTTCTTCCTCTAAAACTTGTGAGCTTACCTCTTGATAATCATCAGTATTTATTAGTGTTGTGTTTATGACCATGACACAGAAGCTCTCCTAGATAAGCATGGGAGCTCCTTGAGGTCAAATGTCTTTATCTCACACCCTCATTCAGGTACCTGTCATATGGTTGACCAGCAACTCTGGAACGAGTACATGGATGAATGGATGAACATATAACTGGATGGATAATAACCCCTGGTTTTGGAATTTCAGGGAGCTCGGCAGAACATCTCAGGTCCAGCCTCTGGTCCGTCACCGGAGTGAGAGCCCTTTGAGCATCACTGGGAGAGACAATGGAGGTTACTCAGAAAGCTTTGAATTGAGATCCATGGAGATGGCTAACTCATATGGCCACCGTGAGCCAGGTGCTTCTGGAAATGACTATGGTAAGCACTTGTTAAGATTAGACTCTTATTCTGGGAACAATGTCAAATGCAGTAGAGTTAGGGAGCGTTATGCATGGAATTGTGTCCCCTAGAAAGGTAATGTCTTGATCCCTGGAACTAGGAAGCATGCTCTTGTTTGGAAATAGTCTTTGACGATGTTATCAGCTAATATCAGGTCATACTTGAGTGCCCATCCACCCCCTTTGAGTTAGTTCTGACTCGTATTGACTCTCCATTAGGTTTCTTTTTTTAAATTGTGATTTTAATAAACGTTAACAGAAAAGTTGGATTTTCATTCATTCATTGTTGTACCTCCCATTAGATTTCCAAGGCTGTAAAGCTTGCAGGGAGGAGGATGCTTATTTTTGTCCTGCAGAATGACTTGCATTTGAACAGTTGACCTTTCAGCTATTGTTTTGATGCGCTGTCAAGTCAGAACTGACTCATTGTTGACCCTTTAGTGGATTTTCAGAAGCTGAAAATAGCAAGAGAGGAGATTGCCCATCTTTTCCCTGAAAAGCAGCAGGTGGATTCGAACCACCTCCAGTTGATCTGGCAGCATAGCTCTTTAACACTAGATCACCAGAGCACCATCTTTTGGTTGTTGTTATTGTTGTCAGGTGCCGGCAAGTTGCGTACGACTCATAGAGACCCAATGAATATAAGATCTGAACCCAGTTCCATCCTGCACCATCCTCACACTTCCTGACACACAAGAGTCCATAGCGGCAGTCACCGTGTTGATCTACCACGTCGAGGGTCTTCCTCTTCTTCACCAGTCCTCCACCCTTTCTAGAATCATGTATTTTGTTTAGCAGCCCAATATGTTGGGCATTATGCCACTATACGCCTTTTATGCCAGAGTATATCCTAACCCAATCATAGTGGTGTCCTTAAAAAAAGAAGAGACACGAAGAGATATACAGAATGAAGTTGGCCTTGTAAAGATGCATTTACAGCCAAAGAATGTCAAGCAACACTTGGGTCTACCAGAGGCTGAGAAAGACAAGGAGGGATCATGTGTCTTGAGTTCCTGGCTGCTGGCACCAAGGTTACTGATTTTGGATCCAAGTAAGATTAAAGAATTAACCATCTCAATATTTTCTCTACCTCTCATGTTTTTGCCTATCGGCCCAATGGTGAGGATTTTTATTTTCTTGATATTGAGAGGTAACCCATATTAAAGTCTTTGATTTTCTGTAGCAGGAGTTTCAACAACAAGGCGTTTCACTTTCAACAAGCAAGGTTGTATCATCTGTGTAAAACAGGTTGTCAATGAGTCCTCCTCTGATCCTGATGCCACATTCTTCCTCAGAAAGCCTAGCTTCTTTAATTATTTACTCAGCATAAAGATAGAACATGTATGGAGAAACGATACATCCCTGACCGACTGCTTTCTTGATTTTAAACCATGTGGTGTTTCCTTGCTCTATTCAGACAACAGCTTCTTGACCTAAGTATAAGTTTCTCATCACAATCAATTGTTCTGGGTTTTCCATTATTTTCAATGTTAGCAATCATTTGTTATGATCCATTCAGTCAAATGTCTTTGCACAATCAGTAAAACACAAATAGACATTGTGCTGGTATTTTTACTTTCAGGCAAGATCTATCTGACTGACATCAACAGTGAAATCTCTGGTTTCACAGCTTCTTCTGAACGCAGCTTTAATTTCTGGCAGTTCTCTGTGCATGTACTCTTCTATTAATTTTGAAATAATCTTAGCAATATTTTACTTGCATGAGATAATAATAATGTTTGATACCTTCCACATTTTGTTGAACCACATTTTTTGGGAATGGGAACTAATACGGATCTTTTGCAGTCAGTTAGCCAGGTCGCTATCTTTCAAATTTCCTGACACAGCCTGATGAGCATGTCTAGAGCTGCATACTCAGCCTTCCCTAAAGGATTTCCTAGGCTGTAATCTTACTGGAGCATATTACAGGTCTTATCCTTCATAGAGAAGCTAGCTGATAGATTAGAACCACTTATCTTTTGGTTAGTAGCACAGTGTTTAACCATTGCACCACCAGGCTCCTTTTACCAGCTCTAGTGGTCTCTATGAGTCAGATTCAACATGATGACACCTCACAACTGCAAAAGGAAACTAATACAAGGAGTGACATTAAGGAGTTATAGCAGAAAGAGAGTTGGTCCTGTCCCTCCACTTTAAATACTATTTTAGTGATAAGATTCAGAGCTCAGTGACTAGAAAAACCACACAAGTAAAAGTTACTGAAGTGTGTCAGGTGGGGATGTGTAGAACAGGAAGACAAAAGTCCTGCACCTTTACTGACCCTGCAGTCACCAGTGTTCAGGTCCAGCCCACTGTGATTATGGAGAATGTGGACTCAATGCGGTGAGAGCTTCAGATTTCTCAAGAGAAAGCAGAAATCTTTATTTTTTACATAAAAGTGCTTGGGTTTAGATTTTATAATAGTCAATTAATTTAATTTTTTTAAATTATCAATTCAGTAATTGGGGTAATGAGAGTAGGTGTGTCAGAGACAGTGAGGCTGGTAAAGGATAGAGCAGGATTTAGGGCTCTTGTACATAGGGTCACTATGAATTGCAAGTGACTCAATGGCATGTAACAAGAACAACAACAAGCTGAGGGGAGGAAAAGCATTCATCAATTTTATTCCGCTTGTGGGCTGCCAGTAGCTACATTTACTTTGGCAGACATAAAGGATAACCTTGTCTGTCAGTTTGCTGTACGAGGGTAACTTGTAGGTTGCTGTGATACTGAAAGCTGTGCTATCCACGGTATGTCGAATTCCAGAGGGGTCACCACTGGTGGACAAGTTTTAGTAGAGCTCCCAAATTAAGACAAATGAGGAAGCATGATTGGCCATCCACTTCTTAAATAGCAGGGCTCTGAAAGCCTTATGAACAGTAGAGAAGCATGGATAATTATAGTATTATTAGAGATAAAGCCCAGATAGTAAGTAGATTGTGAGAGTAGTACAAGATAGGGCAGGGTTCAGATTTGTTGGTCCTAGGTTTACTGCAGGTCACATTCAACTCGGTAACACCTAACAATAACAACAAGGATAAACCATTAGTGGTGCTCATGCAGAACCTGTACATAGACCAAGAAGCAGTCATTGTAAGAGAACCAGGAAATACTGCAAGGTTTAAAATCAGGAAAGATGTGTGTCAGTGTTGTCTCCTTTTATTATACCTTTATGGAGCTCTGGTGGCCTAGTGGCAAGAAACTGTGCTACAATCCTGAAGGCATATGGTTCGAAGCCACCAGTTGCTCTGAGGGAGAAGGATGGGCAATCTCCTCTTGAGTGATTAACTGTCTCTGAAAACCCGCTGGAGGGTCTGCTATGGGTTGACTCAGTGGTACACAACGGCAGCGTTCAATTTGTTTATTGACTGAGAAAATAATCTGATAAATTGGACTGTGAAAAAGAACACTGTGTCAGAATGGAGAAAAACTCATGAACAGCTAACAGCCATATTATGCAGATGGCACAACCTTGCTTGCTTAAAGTGAAGAAGAGCCGAAGCACCTACTGTAGAAAATCAAAGACTACAGATTTCAATAAGGAAATCAAGATTAAGAAAACAAAGATCTTCACGACTGGACTAATAAGCAACATTATGATTAATGGAGACAAGTCTGACTGAAGTTGTCAATTATTTCATTTTACTTGGATCCACAATCAATACCCAAGGAAGAAGCAATCAGGTGATGAATTGAGTAAATCTGCTGTCAAGGATTTCTTTTAAAATTAAAGGCCAAGGATGTCAGTTTAAAACCTAAGGTATGAAGGATGCTCTTGTGGGCTAGTGGCAAGAAGCTGTACTGCAATCCTGAAGGTGCACAGTTCTAATCCACCAGATGTTCTGCTGGAGAGGGAGGGGCAATTTCCTCCTGTATCAGTCAGATCCTATTCAACAGCACACAACAAGAAAAAAAAGAAGGAAAAAACCCCCAAAGTGTTGTCTGATTCATGGCGGCTAACAAAAAGGCATTTTCAGTGGCTTCAAAATGCTTCTGAAATTAAGGCCTTTGAATTATGGTTGGCAAAATGTATTGAATATACATACTATGGGCTGTCAAAACAAAACACACAAAAAAAACAACCAAGAAATGTAGCCAGAACGTTCCTTAGAAACAAGGATAGTGAGACTTCATCTCACATACTTTGAACATGTTAGGGGGGGGGGTAGTCCCTGGAGAAGAAGATTATGCTTGGAAAAGTAGAGTCATTGAAAGGGAGGAAGGCCGTCAATGAAATGGATTGACACAGTGGCAGCAGCATTGGGTTTAAGTTCAGTAGAGATGGTAAGGATAGCACAGGGTCAGGCAGGCTTTCATTGAGTTGTCCACGGGGTTGTTGTGAGTGGATGTCAGCTGGACATGGATTCCGAATCAACATCCATGGATGCCGCAGTCAAGAAATCAAATGACAAAAAAAAAATCAAATGACAGCTTGCACTAGGCAAATCTGCTGTCAAAGACCTGTTTCAGGGAGCTCTGGTGGCCTAGTGGATAAAGAGTTGAACTGGCAATCCAAGGACCTCTTTAAAGTGCTAACGAGCAAAAATGTTACTTTAAAGACTAAGGTGTGCCTGCCTCAAGCCATAATAGTAAGTCTGACTTTAAAAAAAAAGAAAATTATGCTGTGTTTCAATTTCATGACTGTGTCATCATAAAATGTTAAAATTGGAAGGGAATTTTGTAATCACCTAAAAAGTAATTTTCCCACTCTGAGTTTTAGACCATTAAAGGGTTGTAAATTACCTATTAAAAAAAATAAACAAGCCCAGCAATAATAACAAAGTTCAACAGGGCAGCAGACAACAAATGGTTGTAGAGAGACTAGAACTCTTATTTACTGCTGGTGGGAATGTAAAATGGTACAGCCACTATACAAACAGTCTGGCATTTTTTCCAAAAATTGAAAATAGGAATATCATTTGACCCAGCAATTCCTACTGGAAATATACCCTAAAGAAACCAGAGCCACGACTCAAAAAGATGTATGCACACCCATGTTTATTGCTGTGTTAGTCACAATATCAATGATATAGAAGCAACTCAAGTGTCCATCAACAAATTAATAGGTAGAAAAACTATTGTACATTCATACAATGGAATACTATACAGCACCGAAAAACAACTCGTAAAAAAATATACAACATGAGTGAGCCTGGAAAACGTTATGCTGAGTGAAATATCTCAGTAACAGAAGCACGAACCATTGCTGTTATAAAATAGGACAAACATGTGGAGCGGTTTTGGGAGAGAATGTGAAAAGAGTGGATAGATAATAAACACTATTAGAACAGATGAGGGAAAGAACAGTCTGTAAGGAATATATGATTAGGCATTATATGTATGATAGCAATCTGTAACAAGGGGTGAGTTCGGGAAGGAGGAGGAAAAGAGAGGGAAGAAAATGTTCAACAATGAAAAAGATAATAATTTAAAAAAATAATGGAGTCTGATAAGAGTTTGGTAGAATTCATTTTTGTAGTAAAACAAAGCATTATTTATTTTTTTATTATTTTTTATTATTTTGTGTGCGTGTACCGTCAAATCAGATCTGACTGGTACAGGAGGATATTGCGCCTCCTTCTCCGGCAGAGCATCTGGTGGATTCGAACCGTGTTCCTCTGGGATTGCAGTGCAGCTTCTTGCCACTAGGCCACCAGAGCTCCCCTACAAAGCATTATTTAGAGAATTTTTTCCCCTGCTTTTGTATGCCTGTAATTATATTGGCTGACACAGAAGAATTTCATGAAACAACATATGATCGAGAACCTTTGATAATGAAGGAAGAAGTTCAAGCTGTTTTGAAGGAATTGTCAAAAAAAGTCCCCAGGAATTGATGGAATACCAGTTGATCTATTTCTGCAAACAGATGCTACCATGGATGTGCTCACCAAGTTGTGCCAAGAAATCTCAAGTACAACTACCTGTATTTATTCCGATGCCAAAAAAAAAAGGTGACCCAACAGATTGTGGAAATTATTGAACGCTATCATTAATATCACATGCAAGCAAGATCCTGCTGAAGATTACCCTCTGTTTGTTCTCTTGGCAGTCCTTGGTATTTATGTCCAATATTCTCCTTCAGCACCACAACTCAAAGGCATCAATTCTTCTTTTGTCATCCTTAGTCATTTTCCAGTTCTCTGATGCATAGCCTGGCCTGGATCAGGCACACCTTAATCTCTAGACTGACATCATTGCTCTTCCAAAATGTTAGGCATGGCCACTCCTTGGAAAAGGACATCATATTTGGAAAAGTGGAGGGGTCAGCAAAGGAGAGGCATATCCTCAATGAGATGGATCAACACAGTGACTGTAGAGAGTGGGTTAAACCTGTCAGAAATGGTGAAGATGACACAGGATAGGGTTAGGTTCAGATCTGTTCTTCATAGTGTCACTGTGAGTCACAGTTGACTTGATGGCACCTAACAGTGCTGCTTAACACCAGTGTTTGGGGAGTTGTGTACTTATTTTCTATTCAAGTTCTTAAAAATTGTTCCACTCAGAACACAATCTGAATCTTCGTAGCCATCAGGAGCAATATTTAGAATCATAGTAATAATTGATACTGTCTCTTTCTTGCCTTCTCATTTCAGTCGACCCCACTTACGCAAGTGAACGTAGCCAGGGGAATGTTTATGGAAGGCCGCTGTTGTCTGAACAGGACTGGCACGCATCACCCCAAGGTAATGGA
Organism: Elephantulus edwardii; assembly: GCF_000299155.1. Lineage (NCBI taxonomy): Eukaryota > Metazoa > Chordata > Mammalia > Macroscelidea > Macroscelididae > Elephantulus > Elephantulus edwardii. Next base: position 6,929,903 of record NW_006399867.1, on the reverse strand, counting down.
CAGTGACTGCACAGTCCGTCCTGGAGGAGGAATGCGTCCCAGGCAAGCAGGGCATGGCCATTTCTTCCATACCTCAGTGTATGGACGGAACAATGATGAACTACTTGCTTCATCTATCATAATCATAATAGCGTTTCCTCTTAGACATGCATTTTCTTCTCTTCTGAGTCCCAGTGCCTTCATTAGGAACCTGTTGGTTGCAAATGACAAACATTTACAAAATAGAAGGTAAATTACCCTCTGCTACCTAGTCCAGGGAGCTCCGGTGGCTTGGTGGCAAGAAGCTGTGCTGCAATCGCAGAGACACACAGTTCGAGGCCACCAGCTGCTCCTCTGGAGAACCCACAACAACAGTACTTACTAACGCTTGGCCCATAGTTGTTAATTGTTAGTAAATCGCAAGTGAGGAGATTGCCCATCCTTCTCCTATAGAGCTGCTGGTGGATTCAAACTGCCTACCTTTAGTATTGCAACACAGCTTCTTACCATTAGGCTACCAGAGAATTTGGGCACATAGGGTTGTTGAATATCGTTCAGTTGGAGCCAACCCATAACTGACCTTTCAGTGGGGTTTCAGAGGCAATTAATGACACGGGAGGAGACTGCCCAACCGTCTCCCATGGAGCACCTGGTGGACTAGAACTACATGCCTTTTTTTTTAACTACATGCTTTTAGAATTGCAGCACAGCTTCTTAACTGCTATGGCACAGAGCTCCTCATTTAAATAAAGCAGTATTTATGATAAAACTGTTCTCCTAGGTGGTTGTTGTTGTGTACCATCAAGTTGCAGCCAACTCACAGCTGACCCTCCAGCAGGTTTTCAGAGGCAGCTGGTTGCAAGGGAGGAGATTGCCCATCTTTCTTCTGGGGAGCAGCTGGAGGACTCACACCCCTGCCTTTGGGTAATTTACCACAAAGCCACAAGAGCCTCATTTTACATAAAATGTTGTCCAAAAGTAAGATTTGTCATAAGTTTTCAAAAGTGAAACTGAAATTTTAATCCATCACTACATTAACAAATTTTCCCAAGTTAAACTGGACACACCTGAAATAAATATTGAATATTGCAAATTTTCTTACATGAAAGGACAGCTTCATTAACCTGAGTTATCAAGGACAGCCTAATGCATCTGGCATTTGGGCCCTTGCCCAGTGGTCTATTGAATGCAGGCACATAACCACAACTGGGCATCCGTTTCTGTTTCTTATACTGTCTTGTTTTTCCTGACTCTCATGTTCAATATCCTCAAGTATTTCGAGGGTCTTCCTCTCCTTCACCGTCCTTCCACTCTCCCAAACATGATGTCCCTCTCCAAGGAC
>NW_006399867.1:6921067-6927957 GCF_000299155.1 Elephantulus edwardii | reverse complement strand
GTATTCTCTTAGCTACTTCCTGCTGAAAAGGGACGCTTGTTAGCTATCTCAATCTCTTCACCAGGATATGAGGGAGGCTTAATACAAGCTGAAGGTCACCTTGAGGCACTAAGCATTCCTGAAGAGTCAACATTGTTCTTTGTATTAACTGAATCCCTCCCTCCTGAGATAAGCATAAAGAGGAACTTGGCCTTATCTGCAAATGACTTCCCCATGATCCCCTGTTTTTTCTTTTGTACTTCCTTATGATTTTACCATACTTACCTTCCTTATGATTATCAATAAATACCCAGAGAGGCATGGCTTGAGGCCTTCAGTCAGGAGAACTGCTGGACTCCTGTTTTTCACGCTCTCTGTTCTATATCCTTCCTGATAGTCTGTCTCATTATTTATAATTATAAAAACACTTTACCCTCGGTCTGCAACAATATCTGTTTGTCCTTTTGGCAGTCCATGGTATATTCAGTACTCTTCTCCATCACCATGACTCAGAGGCATCAAGTCTTCTACTGTCATCCTTATTCATTATCCAGCTCTCAGATGCATAGCAAGAGACTGGAGTCAGGCACACTTCAAACTTACATCACTGGGAGAGTGACAGTTACGTTCTAGCCAGTTAATGAGAGTGTGACAGGAGAGGAGGGTTAATTCACGTGAGCATCTGTTTCTCTAACTATTAAATAAACAGCTTGGCCTAGGTGATTCATAAATGGGGCCTATTGGGTAGAAATTTGGCTCAGGTGAAGGATACAGATAGGACAGTGACTTCAGCAATAAAGTGATTTCTTTTTCTCTGATAACAAGAAGAGAGAGAGAACAGCGTTTGTTTAGCAACTCTAACCATGATACCCTCAAAGCTGAGGCTCCTTTTGGTTTTGTCCTTCACCACCCTTAACACATAAATGTTTGTCCTCATGCTTCCAGGATAGTTGCTTCCTGGAAAGAAGGAGGAGGAATGATGGAGGGCAAAAGGTGAAAGCAGGTTAAATTTTAAGGATGTGCTCTTTGCCAGTTTAGAAGGTGATCTGGCACTTTCTCAACAAGTTGGAAATAGAAATACCATCTGACCCAGCACTTCCACTACTAGGAATATACCCTGAAGAAACCAGAGCTACAACTCAAAACAGATGCATGTATACCTATGTTTATTGCTGTATTATTCACAATAGCAAAGATATACATGCACTCCAAGTGCCCATCAACAAACAAATGGCTAGAAAAATTATGGTACATTCACACATGATGGAATATTATACAGAAGTGAAAAACTATGAACTCATAAAACATTAAGCAACATGGGTAAGCCTTGAAGACATTATGCTGAGTTAAATATCTCAGTTACAAAAGGACAAGTACTGCATAGCACGGCAGTTATGAAATAGGACAGACATGAGGAGTTGGGGGAAGGTAGGAAAAGAGTGGATAGATAATGAATAGTGCCTTGTAACAGGTGAGAGGAAGAACAGTCCCAAAAGAATATATGATTAGGCGTTATATGTATGACAACAATCTGGAACAAGAGGTGAATTGCAAAGTGACTGGGGAAAGAGGAGGAAGGGAAATGTACAACAATAAATGAATGAAAACCTAAACATTCCGTAAACTTTCATTAAAACAATTAAAAAAAAAAAAGAAGAGATGTGCCTTTAGAAAGAATATTCATGGAAGCCGAATGTCTCATTGGCCAGAAATGGATCCCACATGCACTCATAGCCACAGAGAGAGCTGGGAGAATTTTAACAAAGCACTGGATATGAGACTTCATGCTGGTAGTTGGAAAGGGAGAATGAATAGGAAGAAGGCAAATACAGTGCCCACCACCCAAAGTGGTCCCTACTACTGACCTAAAGGCCTGTTGGTGAGACCCCATCCAGTGTTGGCAAAGTATGTTAGATGGCACTTCAGAATCCTTGTCTCCAAGCAACAGCCTTGTTTCACCCTCTCCAGGACCATGTAGTCCATGGTATATTCAATACTCTTCTCCAGCACCATCACTCAAAGGCATAAATTCTTCTTCTGTCATCCCTAGTCATTGCCCAGCTTTCTGATGCAAAGCAAGTAATCGCGAAGATCATGGCCAAGATCAGGCGCACCTTAGTCTCCAGACTGACATCATTGCTCTTCAGTACTCTGGAGAGGTTCATGGGCATAAGAAAGTATATATTGTAGGCCAATGGTTATAGATGAAAAACAAAATATCTTCCTTGCTTTGGAATCATTTAGAAGAAGCTCTGCCTTCTGTTTCTAGAATCCTGTCATCTTGAATGAAAGATTCTGTTTCCAGTTTCCTGCCTGGTTACCAAGACAGAGCTTTTTACAGGAAAACACTGGCCCTGCCACAGAGACCCTGCTGCCAATGTGGGGAGTTAGGTTGTGGTTTGTGTGGGATCAGCTTTGACAGTTTCCTCCTGGCACTCTAGAAAGTGTGATGGTGCATCCTTCAGTGATTGCCTGTCACTGTCCCTCCAAACCGCTCACAATGCCAGCATGACCCCTGCATGAAGTCTTTGGGAGCCCACCCCTGTGGAGAACCAGGCTTGGAGACGGACAGCAGGAGATGTTTGAGAACCAAGGAAATAATGACATCGTCGTAGAGGTTGAGAATGTTCCATCTGAGGTTCAAGGCCAGCCATCCCCAAATGAGATGCTTCGAGACAAACTGCCAGTAAACTCAAGCTACACCATGGCCCCGTCAGCTTCTGACATCGACATGACCAACCCTCAGGTTGTCATCAAACAGAGACATAAACAGAGCAAGCAATTGTCACAGTACTCAACAGCCCTGAGTGACTCCAATTCTCAGACCATTCATATCCCTGAATTCTCGGAAGCCCCAACTCCTTATCCTTCTCTTGAAAGCATCCAAGGTAGTAAAACTCTGGGGAGGAGACATTAGAAGGGGATAGAGAAGGCTTCCAAGTTGTCCTCAGGTCTTCTTTAGTCCAAGATGTCTAGTAGTTGAAAGTTTGGTCATCTAAGTGGAGACCAGAGAGAGGAGGGCCACTTGAGAAACCCCTACCAAGGCGACCTCACCTTCATTAAACTCATTTCAGGTGCCTGGTCCTCTGGCAAGCACTTCCCTTCATAACCCTGAATTTAGTTTTAGTTACTCTTCAACACCGCGGGAGAAAAAGAAGCAATCACCTCCCATATGATTTGCTGTTGTTGTTGTGTGCCTTTGAGAGTGACTCCATGTACATCCACTCTGAACACTTTTCTATTCTGAGCCAGTCTCATTGACTCTGACACACCTAATCCCATTGCCACAGTTACTGTGTCAATCTGTGTCAATCCATCTCATCCAAGATCTTCCTCTCCTGCATTGTCTCTCCATCCTTCCAAGCGTGATGTCCTTCTCTAAAGACTGGTCCCTCCTCTCCATGTACCCAAAGTTATGTGAGACAGAGATTCAAAATCCTAGCCTCCAAGGAGAAATTTGATTTCACTCTCTCCCAGACAGACTTATTTGTCCTCCTGGCCATCCATGGGATGTTCAGTATTCTTCTCCAGCACCACAACTCAAAGGCAACAGTCTTCTTCTGTCATCCTTAGTCTTCGTCCAGCTCTCTGTTGCATAGCATGTGATTGTAAAGGTCCTGGCCTGGATCAGGCGCACCTTAGTGTTTAGGCTGACATCATTGCTCCTCAGCACTCTGAAGAGGTTCCTGACAGACTTCCCCAGTGCAATTTGTCTTTTGATTTCCCAGTGTTATTTCCTGTGTGATTTACTACCTCTGAAAATCCACTGCGGGGTCAGCTCTGGGTTGATTTCAACTCGAGGGTGCCAACAACAACAGCAACCCACCACACATCTGTGAGGCAGGGTCTCTTGTCATTCTCCTTTGCTTGATAAGGAAATTAAGGATGTGATCTAATTTGGGGTCACACAGCTGGTACCCAGTAGATCTGATTGCCAAGTCTTCATCTTCAACAACCTACTGTCCTACTTTGGTCTAATGCCTCCCTAACTTGGTTTTAGGCAAGATGTTGTTGTCAGGTGCCACTGAGTTGAGTATGACTGATAGTGACCCCATGAACAAAAGATCTGAACCCTGTTCTGTCCTGTGCCATCCTCACACTTCCTGACACACAAGAGCCCACTGCAGCAGTCACCGTGTCAATCCACCTAGTTGAGTGTCTTCCTCTCCTTCTCTGACCCTCCACCCTTCCCAATATCATGTCCCTCTCCAAGGAATAGCACCTCCTAGCAATATGTCCAAAGTATGTGAGGTGAAGCCTCATCATTCCTGCTTCCAAAGAGCTCTCTGTCTGCACCCTCCCCAAGACATATCTGTTTGTTGCCACTTTTATTGAAGTGTCCATCACAGAGTCAGGTCTGAGGCTTTCCTGTCTCTGCTCCTGAGACCAAAAGCTGACACTTTTGTTTCCATAATGCTAGGCGTGTTGAGTGGTACAGTTGACAGTTGAGTACTTCGCTACTAACTCAAAGTTTGTGGCACTTTCAACATCCAGTGATGCCAGGCCTGTCCATCTACTTCTGAAAGACCACAGCCTTGAAAACTTTGCAGAAAAGTTGTGCCCTGCCCACATGTAATTGTCATGGGTTACCCCATAATACTTGGGGCATAAAGTACATGCCATTCCTAGAGTTTCAGGAAGAACACCAACTCGCTCACACAAAGCATTGGGTGACCTTAGCTTTTTGTGTATATTACAGTTCTTTTTTCTGTAGGTTTTCTGAGTAGTGTCCCTGTGTGATTCTGTCTCTGGGCTTTCCCCTGCCTTTCTCCTTCCTCTCCTTTCAATTCATTCTTCCCCTTCCTCAGTCACTGTCAGGAGAGACACCAGTTCCTTCTCTTCACCTAAGTAAATTGGCAGCCACTTGGGGTGTTCTCTCCCTCAACTACAGACTTGGAGCTCTCCTGTGAAGTGACACAGAGGACCCAGTTAGCGCCACCTTTAACACGTGAGCTGGACCAGACAGGCTTTACTTCTTCCTTTATGTGTCCACTGAGGACACCATAATTTGGAATAGAAGAAGGATTTCTCTTATATTATGATTTCTTTTTGAGAGGGAAGAAATTTTCCCCGAGGAACACCTCAGCAGACCACTCCCCACAGAACTTGGCTAACATTGTGTGACATGGCCACGTCTACTGGGTCATAAACAACGGAGGTGGGAGGGGATATGTAGACAGAGCCACCATGATTGGTTCAGACTCACAGGGCCCACCTCCACAGAAGAGCCATTGGTGGGAAGGGGCTCTTTCCTAAGTTCTCAGGGTGTAATGCTTAGTTTGCAGTTGCTAACCTGGAGGTGGTTGGTTCTAATCCACAGGAAAAGGATAGTCTAAGCATTGGAAATTGATGCGATGCCAATTGGGGTTTTGTGTTTGTTTATTAGGAAGGAGAGGATGACTTTGGGGTGGGTGACCATGATGTCTGTGGCGCTGACCTAAAATATGAAAATAACTTAGGAGGAGGGCATTTTTCGGAAAGCATGTGACAATGCCAGGGGGCAGAAGAGGGAGCTGAGAGATATCAAAATGAAAGAGGCAAAGCAGGCTCATGAATGTCACTGGGGGAGGGGGAGAAAACCCCCCAAAAAAGTAAATGGAAGGGATTAGGGAAAGCCAGAAATCAAAAAACAAGAGAATCAAAACTAAAACATAGATTTAGAATCGTGAATAAACATTGTTATTAATTTAGACCTTGGTGGTTAACGAAGACACTATCATCTTGTTTGTATTTATGATCTTTAAAATCCCAGATTGCATGCCGTCTTTTCTCTTGTATGCTCGTTTAAAAACACGCTACATAATGTAAAGTTATTCGGTTTAGAAAAAATATAACTGACCAGCGCCATTTGTTTTGTTTCCATCCACAGGACAAAAGCTCATTGCATCTCTGATACCCTTGACTCCAAGAGACAGGAATAAAGTCATCAGGAACCAACCGAGAACCATGGAAGAGAAAAGGAACCTCAGGTAGTGGCCAGATCTCCCGCGGACCTCCATCATCTCCTACATCCCCTCCCCCCCATCAATTACATTCTTTTATTTATAATACAGTTTTCACATCAGTCCTGGTATTGGGGGTACAAGTGAAACAAGTTCATTTTCCCCCAGATGCTTCTTCACACTGTATATTGTGTAGAAGTTAACTTATTAAAAAACGGACTGATAATTGAAAGGTCAAAAGAAAAAGTGTTTATGTTTTTTAAAAAAATCTGAATGGGGGAGCTCTGGTGGCCTAGTGGCAAGAAGCTGCACTGCAATCCCAGAGGTGCACGGTTCGAATCCACCAGATGCTCTTTCGGAGAAGGAGGCGCAATATCCTCCTGTACCAGTCAGATCTGATTTGACGGTACACGCACACAAAATAATAATTTAAAAAAATCTGAATGAATCAGGTATTCTTTATTCATCCTCTAATAATATAAAAATACTTCTACAACTTACGTTTCTGAAGTATACAATATGGATTCTATTTAAATTTGTTTTTAATATCAGATGTCTGAACTTTCCCGTTTATAATACAACCTAGTTATTATTTTAAAGTCTGGCTCATGTATAATAACAAAGACATGATATTGGCTGTTGCACTCTTACCCCAATCTAGCCTATAACTCTAAGATTAGCATAAGCCTTCCAAGTGAGGCTCTATGCAAAATAGGAAGAATTAAGGAAAAATAGCTCTCTCTTTACTTTTGTCCTATTTCAAGAAGATGCCTAAATGTGGGAGGAGAAGGGACAAAGCTTCCTTAACACAAGAATTGCAAATAAGCAACCACTGTGGAAGGTGGTGTGGCACTTTCTCAAAAAGTTGCAAATAGAGATACCATTCGACCCAGCAATTCCACTACTGGGAATATACCCCAAAGAGACCATAACTGACATCCAAGCAGATATATGCATACCCATGTTTAT
>NW_006399867.1:6918961-6920247 GCF_000299155.1 Elephantulus edwardii | reverse complement strand
ACCTAGAAGAATGTTTGACAGGAAGACAATTTGAACCTGGCCGAGGGCCACAGATGAAAATCACCCACCTTCAGCTTGGTAGCACAGCTTCCTTCCACTAGGCCAACGTAGCTCTCTCTTGGTCGTTGTCATTGAAATTAATAATAAATTAAAAAAAAATACAGCCCCAAAACCTGAAAAAAAATGAATTCCAAATACGTCCTGTGGGTATAGTCCTGGGTTTGAGGATGACGACCTTTGTGAGGTGCTGTCAAGAGTGGCCTATGGAAGAAGGCAGAGAGAAGTTTGCAGGAGAGAAGTTGCTGACCCATCTCAGCCAGGAGACCAGGGTTAACATCCCTAGAGGTGAGGCACGAGATGCAAATGCACAGTGTCTCTGTAGTTGCTATTGTTGTGTGCAATCGAGTCAACTACGACAAGTATTGAAATGATAAATAACAGATCTGGACCTGGCCCTGCCCTGTACCCTCCTCATGATATCTGATACATTCAAGTCCATTGTCACAGTCACAGTGCCAGTCTCTCTTGTTAAAGATTTTCCTCTCCTTTCTCTGACCCTTCATAGTTCCCAACAGGATGTCTTTTGCTAAGGACTGGATCCTTCTGACAACATACTGAAAGTATGTGAGATGAAATTTCACTGTCTTTGCCTCTAAGGAGAACTCTAGTTGCTCCTTCTCCAAGATATATCTGTTCTTTTAGCCGTCCATGGTTGAGTCAGTCCTCTTCTCCAAACCACACTTCAAAGGCATTGTTTCTTCCTCTGTCTTTATTCGCCCTCTAGCCGTCTGTTGCATTCTCTCCAAAGATCTAGAACTATAATCTTGTTTTTAGCTGGTGTGGATGTGGCCCCCAAACACATGGTGATCCCATACTCAACACTACTTGGTCTTGCTGATGATTATGTGTTCGAGTATTGTTATCCAAAGAGTTTTCATTGACTGATTCTTGGAAATATATTCCCAGACATTTTTTTTCCTAGTCCATCTTAACCTGGAAGCAATGCTGAGATCTCTTGAGCATCATGCTGTTGTTGTTGTGTGCCATCGAGTTGTTTGCGACTCATAGCGACCCTATGTACAAGAGCTCTAAACGTTCTATCCTGTGCCAACCTCGCCATCTCAAACACACTCATTCCCACCACTCCACTCACAGAATCGATCCATCTCATCGAAGGTCTTCCTCTCCTTCACCATCCCTCCACTCTGCCAAACATGATGTCCCTCTCCAAGGAACAGTATGTCCTTGCAACACGCCCAAAGTATGTCAGATGAAGCTTCAGAATC
>NW_006399867.1:6887305-6915506 GCF_000299155.1 Elephantulus edwardii | reverse complement strand
CATCCTGGAGAGGGTTAAACCGGGCGGCTCCTTGGAGGCAAGGATTCTGAGCCTCTGTCTAACATACTTTGGACATGTTGTAAGGAGGGACCAGTCCTTGGAGAAGTACATCATGCTTGGGAGGGTGGAGGGCAGGTGCAGGAGGGGAAGGCCCTCTCGGAGGTGGGTTGATTCAGTGACTGGAGCAATCAGGATGAGTGTGTCGGAGACAATGAGATTGGCACAGGACAGAGCAGAGTTTAGGACGACATAGGGTCGCTATGAGTGGCAAGCGACTCGACAACTCGTAACAACTCTGGAGGTATTTATGGAATGACTTTAACATTTCTCATTTTGCATCCGAAACCCAGGTTTACCAAAAATCCCAGAACAGCATGTCGGAAGTTTTGTCCACCATCAGCCTGTGGCAGAGGACGCTCAAGATCATCGGAGGCAAATTTGGAACCAGTGTTCTCTCCTACTTCAACTTTCTGAAATGGCTTTTGAAGTTCAACATTTTTTCATTCATTGTGAACTTCAGCTTCATCACAATCCCTCAGTTCACTGTGGCCGAGCCAAACACCCTCCACTTCACTGGACTGGAATTTTTGACTGGAGCAGTAAGTTCTCCTTGCTGTTTGTGGTCACACTTCCAACCTGTAGTCAGCACCCTGGAAGCCAAGGGACTTAGCTGGCTAGTCACACTGTATACACTCCCTTATTGCCTAGAGTTTGGCAGATGGGGAAAGTGGGTGTTTTAAAAACAATTGTCCTTATGATTATCATAAGAGTTAGGAATGAGGGTTGCAGAGTGGAGTATACTCGGGGTAGGGGGCGGTGCGGGAGGATTGTGTACCAATGAAGGAGCCTTTTCTTTTGCTTTTCAAGGAGAGGAGCGAACTGGGGGTGGGGGTGGGATGGGCGGGAAGATAAGTGCAACAATGAATAAATGGAAATCCAAAATCTCTGTAAATATTCATTGAAATTAATTAAAAAAAAAAAACAACCAAAAAAAAAAAACCCCAACAACAACCCACCAATTGCCCACTAAAGTAACAAAAGTAGAACTTGTATCTTCAGAGGAATTCATCAACAGTTTGGTATTTTATTGTGCACATTTCTCTTTTCTATTCACGTGGACATATTTGCAAGCGTATATGCACCCACCCTCTTCTCCTCCTTTTTTTCACCACAAAAGCTGAATTATTCATTCTGTACTATCTATACTTTCAACATACAGCAGGAGGGTCCAGTCCTTTAAAAACGACATACTAGTAAAGATGGAGGATCGGTGAAAGAGAGGATGACCTGTTCAAGGACATGGATTGACCCAGTAACTGCAACCATGAACTGCATGCATTTCAGACATGAGAAGGATGATACAGAATAGGACAGGGTTCTGGTCTGTTGGCCATACGGTCACTATAAGTCATAGTTGACTTGATGGCACTTAACAACAACAGATATTCACCTCTTAATAATTCATCTTTTACTTATTCAGGGTTTATCCATGTTGTACCACAAGTCAGAATTTCATTGCTCTTTCTGGCTGAATAATATTAAGCTCTTTTTTTAAACTGTAATACTTACTTGCATATAGGGTCTTCAGAGGCCTGCTATTTTGGAATTGGATGGTCAATCCTTCTTCCTAGTGTGTCTTAATCTGAATGTTCAGATTTAGAGAAGTATCCAACAGACAAGCATTTTACAGAAAAAGTGAAAATATATCCCTTATTGTAGAATTAACCATTAGTTTTTGGTGTTGCCCCTGCCCTTGGCACAAGTGTCTTGACCCACTTATTTCTTTGCTCCACCATCCATCAAGATACCCCTCCACTTCTGCCCACTCCCTTCAAGGAGAGAGCGGTCCTTGGAGAAGGACATCATGCTTGGGAGGGTAAAGGGCAGGCGCAGGAGGGGAAGGCCCTCCAGAAGGTGGATTGATTTGGTGACTGGGGTAATCGGAATGAGTGTGTCAGAGACAGTGAGATTGGTACAGGACAGAACAGAGTTTAAGGCTGTTGTACATAGGGTCGCTATGAGTGGCAAGCGACTCAACGGTACATAACAACAACAACAACAATACTTACTAGATAACCACTAAAATAACTAAAAGCCTAAGTACAGAAAGTACAGAGTACTTTCTGATTCCATGATGTTTTCCTGACTGTAATCTTTACAGAAGGTGGGTGACTTTTAATCTGCAGCCCTTGGGCCTGTCTTTCATTGTTTTTGTTTAGACATTCCTTTAGGTCGTAATAGCCCTGGTGTACAAATTGCTGTACAGTGATAACTTGTGGTTGCTGTGAGGCTGGACACTGTGACACTGATCTGTCAAATGCATTAATGGTTAGCTACCCAATGTGGACAGAGAGTGGGGTGGAGCTCCCCGATTAAAACAAGCGTGGAAGGAAGAGTGGCATCCACTTCCATAATAGCTTGCCTCCGGAAACCCTATGAACCTGGAGAGAGGATGAAAGGCACCCAAGCGTCGAGGACTCTCCTTCATAGGGTCGTTAAGAGTCGCCTGCGACTCGACGGCACTTAACAACAACAACAATCTTTACAGAAGCAGATTATCCATGCATCCACTTTCTGTGGTACCTCTGAGTGGATTCAAACTATCAGTCTTTCAATTGGTCAGAATCTTGCATTACTAGAGACTGTTGGTTTGTTGTTGTTTGGGCTCTCAGGCCTAGTGGACCTCGGGCCTATGCTAAAAACGAGCACTAAATATCTAGCTGCTCTGCTGTCTGATGCCAACACCCCCGTCCAGCCCTCCATCCTGCTGTACCACCATAGGCCTCAACTGTGGTCTAAGAAGAGTGTCCTGGGCCATGATATATGTGTGCTTGGTGCTTAGTTGTCTTTACAGTTTGATTTTAGAGGTACAACACTTATCTATTAGTTTCCTTATTGAGGAATGAATCACATGTTGCCAATTCTTTACAAGGAGCTCTGGTGGCTCTGTAATCTCAAAGGCACACATTTCAAATCTCCCCCTGTGTGATAAAGTGCCTCTGAAAACCCACTGAAAGGTCAGCTTTGGTTTGGTTCTAACTTGATGGTATGTAACAACAACAAGAATTCCTTTATATCCTTGATGTGTATAGGCTTGAGATTTATTATTTGCTCCTATTAGTACAGCATTTGTCAGTCAGTCTGCTGTACACGGTATAGTTTGTAGGGTGCTCTGGAATCTTTGCCATCAATGTCTCAGGTACCAGAAGGGTCACTGATGGTGAAGAGGTTGCAACAGAGCTCCTAGAATAAGACATATTAGGAGGAAGTATTGGCCATCCACTTCTGAAACAAGAGCCTTTGAAAGCCCTATGATCAGAGATCTTTAACAGGTGACTTTAAAAAAACCCCAACATCAACCACCATACTCTCAACTGAGGCACACAAAATTTTTAAAAAAATTTTACAAAAAGTTTTTAAAAATACTTTTGGGAATTAACAGTAGTTTTGGTAATGCCTATGCAAAAGTACATGCATGGAATGAATGTTTTCCGCTAATGTCGAGAAACAGATACTATAATGACTGCATAGCTCAACAGATTAACTGAAGAAATATACCAATTGCCTGATGTGAAAAAAAAAAAAACCAACCAACAAACAAACCCAAACAAAAAAACTTTCATTTCCATCGAGTTGGAGCTGATCCTCCAACAGGTTTTCAGAAGCTGTAAATCTCTGGAGAGGAGACTGCCCATCTTTCTCCTACATGGCTTGTAGATTTGAACCACTGGAGAGATGTTACCTCTTGAATTAGAAGCACAATTCCCTACAGACTACTCCAACAGATCACCCAGGTGACAGAGGCACTTAATGGCTGATTGTCCCACCTGGATACAATTTAGTTGGTCACTAAATTCAGGCGATAGTAGCCTGTAAAACTGTGGTGGTTGAGAATTCCTTTCCAATCACCCAGCAGTGCTTGGAAAGGAGCCCATAGTGACAAAAGGTTTAGGTTCTTAGTGGCCTTGAGCATTCATTCTCTGTCAAGAGAAATGAACTAAACTGGCTGACAAGCAGAACTGAGTAAGTCTACAGACCACACTCGCTCATCTTTGTCTCAGGAGGTCCTCCTGACCTGAGCTTTATTGTCTCCTCCAGGGCTATTTCCAGGACACAGTGATGTACTATGGCTTTTACACCAATACTACCATCCAGCACGGGAGCAGTGGGGTGACCTACAACATGCAGCTGGCCTACATCTTCACAGTTGGAGCGTGCCTGGTCGTCTGCTTCTTCAGCTTGCTGTTCAGGTACAGAGGGGCAGCGTGTCACTCTTGGTGAATTCAGACAAGACTCAAGAAAGTGGCTCAAAAATGACCCAGGAAACCAATCCACTGTAATTTCAGCTTTCTACTTCTGCATGGTTCTTTCTTGTTCTGCAACATGAAGTAAGGGTTCAGACAGAGGAAGAGAAGTATTTTTGTTGGTTTTTTAAAAATTTTATTAGTTTAATGAACGTTTACAGAGATTTGGGGTTTTCATTCATTCATTGTTGCACTGTTTTCTCTACCCTCCTCCCCAGTTTGTTCTTCTTCCCCCCCCACCCCGAATGTCTGTTTTAATTGTCCAGTTGCCACAGTGCTTGTCAAAGCCAGTTCTGATTAATCTCCTTTGTCGGTGTGTCCTTTGCCATTCCCTATCACTCCTCCCTGAGAGAGACTTCACCCTGATTCATAAGGAAAAGGGGATGGCGTATTCTCTTAGCTACTTCCTGCTGGAAAGGGACGCTGTAGGTTTCAGGGTGGAAGAGAAGTTTTTATGTATTTCTTTTTCAAAAAACCAAATCATTGCTGTTGAATCAGAACCGACCCATAACTGACCCTCCAGTGGGCTTTCAGAGGCTATAAATCAAACAAAAGGAGATTATCCATCTTTCTCCCAAGTTGCTGCTGGCGAATTTGAACTGCCTACACTTGGGTTGGCTGCTCAGCTCCTTACTCAGTAGACCACCAGTTGTTGTGGTGGTTATTGTTATGAGTCAGAACCAAACCATAGCCAATCCTCCAGTGGGTTTTCAAAGGTGGCAAGTCCCATAGAAAATTGCCCATCTTTCTCCCCCGGAGCAGCTGGTAGATTTGAACTGTGTGCCTTTGCATTGGCAACACAATTCTTTACCACTAAGCCCCCAGCACTCCCTAAGGCCCTTAAAGCTCCCTTAAAAGAAATGTTGTTGTTGTTGTTGTTGTTGTTATGTGCCGTCAAGTCGCTTGTGACTCCTAGCGACCCTATGTACAACAGCCCTAAACTCTGCTCTGTCCTGTGCCCATTGCACTGTCTCTGACACGCCCATCCCGATTACCCCAGTCACTGAATCAATCCACCTCATAGTGGGTCTTCCCCTCTTGCACCGTCCCTCCACCCTCTCAAGCATGATGTCCCTCTCCAAGGACTGGTCCCTCCTTACAACATGTCCAAAGTATGTTGGAGATGAGTCAGCCTGAAAAGAAGACTTCAGTGATCCAGCTGGTAGATGGACAGCTGTGAAAGAGGAGGTATGGATGTAAAATGCATATATGAGAAATATGTGGTCTTCCTGCCATCACAGAAACTCACACGAAAAATGAGAATTCATTTTGTTCTATCATACCAGAAACCAGGAGCTATTTCCTAACTGCTGTGACTCCGTGGTTGCAAATTTTGGAAAGGCATCTTTCCTTTCCTGCAGCGTTAACTGTACGCCAAGCTCCATGTTGCTTTCTATGGTTCATTTTGCAGAGTCCTGCCCCTAGTCCCAGTGATATTAACAGCTTTGCTGTTGTTTACTATTCTGAGAGCTTTACAGTGTGTTCATTTTCTACTGCTGCAGTAACCAAACGAGTGTCCTCCCTCCTGGGGACTTTGAGAGGGGAGTGTCCCATGCTTATCCTGCTTTTTGGTGGCTTCTGGAACTCCTTGATGTTCATCTGCTGCGGCTGATAGTTGCCTCTGCCTCCATAGTTATACGGCATCTGTCTTCCCCCAGTGTCTCAGTCTCTCTGTCTGTCCTCCTCTTTCAAATGTCACTGGTCATAGCCAATTGTGGCTTAATGGTAAGGAATTACACTGCCAAGTCAAATGTGGTTCAAATCCACCACCTTCTCTGTGGAAGAAAGGCAGTCTCCTCCCATGTGGTTTATCTCCCCTGAATCTCACTTGAGGATCAGCTGTAGGTTGGTTCCAACCTGACAGTACACAACAACAACAACATATAGAAGTCACACGATATTAGGACTTCTCTACCCCAGCAAGAGGGAGCTCTGGTACCTTAGTGGGTAAGGAATTGCACTGCCAAAAAGCAGAGGTTCAAATCCACCAACTGCTCCTTCAGAGAAAAATGGGCAATCTCTTCTCATGATTTTTTTTTTTACTTTTTTGTTGTTGTTGTTCATTGTTTCACATTTTCTTCCTCCTCCCCACCCCACCCAACAATGCACCAGATGTTGTTTCAGATTGTTGTCATACATGCAATGCCCAATCATATATGCCTTTTGGACACTTCTTCCCCTTATCTGTTCTAATGCAGTGTTTATTATCTATCCACTCTTTTCCCATTCTCTCCCCAGCTCCCCCTCCCCAATCTGTCATATTTTACACTAACAGTGTTATGCCATTATTTGTCCTTTTGTGACTGAGATATTACACTTAGTGCAATGTCCTCCTGGCTCCCCCATGTTATGTAATGTTTAATGAGTTCATGGTTTTTCAGTGCTGTGTAATATTCCATTGTGTGAATATACCATAGTTTTTTCTATCCATTCATTTGTTGATCGGAAATTGGGTTGCTTCCATCTCTTTACTATTGTGAATAGCACAGCAATAAGCATAAGAGTGCAAGCATCTATTTGCGTGGTTACTCTGATTACCTTAAGGTATATTCCCAGTAGTGGAATGGCTGGTATTTCTACTGGTCAAATGGTATGACTATTTCCAAGTTTTTACAAAGTGCCACAATGGTTACACCATATTACACTCCCAGCAGCAATGAGTTAGAGTTCCATTCTCTCCACAATCTCACCAGCATTTGTTGTTTGCTGCCCTGTTGAACTTTGTTTGCTATCGTTGCTGGGGTGAGATGATATCTCACAGTTGTTTTGATTTTCATCTCTCTGATATCTAGAAATTTTAAACATTTCTTCATGTGTTTCTTTGACATCTGAATGTCTTCTTTGGTGAAGGGTCTTTTCCTTCTCTGTGCCTATTTTGTGACTGAGTTATTCACCTTTGTTCTTGTTGATGTGCCTCCCGTGTAATTTACAGTCTTTAAAAGCCTGCTGGAGTATCAGCTCTGATTTGGTTCCTATTCAATGAGAATGAATTGAGATTAGTTGACCTAGGTAAGACCTGGTTCATTTCAGTGATTACACCATCAAAGGCCCGATATCTCCAAAGAAGGTCAGATACAGGTTCAGTCACAAGTTAGGACTTTAACATATAACTTTAGGGAAAACAATTCAAATCATAACCATGTATTATCCATTGTTTCTCATAATAATTCTGTGTGGTAGGGACTGTTAACATCCCCATTATAACCAGCTACCAGTTGCCATAAATCAACTCTAGCTTATGGATGTGTGTCCAAATGGAGCTGTGTTGTGCTGCCATGCCAAAGGTGTGTGGTTCAAATCTACCAGATGTTCTGCTGGAAAAGGAAGGGCAATCTCCTCCTGTGCCGGTTGAATCTGACTCAACAGTAAACAATAAGAAAAATATGAAAGCTGTGTTCTATACGCTTTTCAGTGGCTGATTTTTTTTCGGGATACTTTTGTAATTTAAATGCAATTAAGAATGAAGCATGAACATGGAAAATATGTAAAGTGGTACAAAATGAACTTCTATTGATAAAATAACATATTAAGAAATGATTCATCTCCACTTCTCAACAGCTCAGTTTCCTATGAACCTCTCTTTAGACTTAGTTTTCCCTTCAACTTCCAGTGGCTGATTTTTTTTTGGCACAATGCCTAATCTTTCTTCCAAGGCACTTATTAGAAGCAACCTTTGGTGTGATCTTTGGTTAGAAGCTGAGCGTTTTACTCCATTTACACCATCCAGAGACTCCTTTTCCCCATTACACAAATGGGGAAACCGAGGCTCAGAATAGTTTGTATCGCAAAGATCCCTGGGTTGGCAAAGCTACACCTCCAAACAAGCCATGTCATTGTCATGCTTAGCGAGCACGGAGCTTGGAAGTAGCTCTTCAATGCTGCCTTTTTCTCTCTTCTTTTTTCTTTCTGTCTTGATATTTTTATTCTTTTTGCACTTTTCTCCCTGCCCACCCCTCCCTTCCAGTTCACTCTTCTCTTTGAAAAGTAAAAGAAAAATTCTTTCATTGTTATACAATCCCTCCTCCCAAGTCCACTCCACTGTGCAGCCTTCATTCTGGACTCGTGTCATGACAATAACACCTAATCACATATACCTTTTAAACAGTTTTCTCCCTCATCTGTTTCAATGCAGTATACATTATTGAACCCATCTTTCTCAGTCTCTCCCCAACCCCTATGTCAGTCCTCTTTTACAACAGTGGCACTATGTAGTATTTGTCCTTTTGTGACTGAGATATTTCACTCAGCATAATGTCCTCCAGGGTCACCCATTTTGAATAATATTGCATGAGTTCCTTGTTTTTCTATGCTGCCTTTCTCTTTTAATGACAGGGTTTTCTTTGTTTGGTTGAATGAAATTACCTTCCCGTTACAGCCCCTATTGTACTAACCTTTGGATATTGGGTCTCTGCCTTCCCTAGCATGGCCAAGTACTTCCGGAACAACTTCATTAACCCCCACCTTTACACCAAAGGGATCGCTAAGCTTGTCTTTTGCTGGGACTTCACCATGACTCACGAGAAAACGGTGCAGCAGAAACAGAAGAACTTCAGCACTGAGATAAGAGTAAGCCTTCTCAACCCGCCTGCCCCACAGTCTGTCTCCTCCCTCCTCCAGGATGTCCTTGACTTTTCTCAAAATAAGAAGGAATCATGCTTTCTTTCCTATGAGTTTGGCCAAAAAAACCAAACACTGGGTTTCACCTGGTGGTAATGATAAACATTGGGCAATGTGTATAGACTTTCTTGGTTGTCACACTGAAAGTGCTGCCAGCCTCCAGTGAGCAGAGGCCAAGGAGACTGTTAAACATCCTATGATGCATGGAAGACAGCTCCCTTGCTCCCAGTGAACTAGCTGAACCAAAACAGAGAAGGTCTGGCTTATAGGGAATGAAAAAAAATCATTAAGGAAAAAGCAAGAAAAAATTCTAAACAAAGAGCTTGGAAAAGAGAATTAAAGATGTTAACTTCTTCCTTATTATAGATAACCTTCCTTCTTACTTAACCTTGCTCTAAAGAAGAACTCTCGTAATGTGTCTTCCCAGAGAACGTGGCCCCAGTAATTAATTCTACCTATCCCTCTAAGGTGGTAGAAGCTCTCAATGTGCTAAGAGCGGGGGGTGGGGGGGTCTTGGCACCATTTGAAATTCTCTCCAGGGTCTCTCATGATCCATACCCATCACCGACTTCCCCTTTTCTCTTTCCTGGGGTATCTGAGGTGGATCTTGGGAGTCTTGGCTGACTGTGGAAAAGCAACTCTTGGGGAATTCACTTCTTTGTGTTTGCAGGAGAATCTTTCCGAAATCCTGCAGAAGAACACCAAGTCTACACTGAATCAGCGGCTGACCCGGTTATCAACTCATGCAGCGGCTTGGTTTGTCTCTACCGGCGTGGCTGTTGCTTGCTGTGTAGCTGTGTACTACCTGGCTGAGTTCAACTCAGAGGTAACTCCACAGAGGCGACAGCACCAGAGTCCAAGCACAGGGGATCAAGAGAAGAGACGGGAGGCTGGAGGGGCACACTGGGGCCCAGACCCCTGCTAAGCAGTGGTCCATGCCCAGCAGCGCTGATGTGTCCTGGAAGCTTGTTACAAATGCAGAATGTAGGCACCTTCGCTGAACCTGTGTTCTGTCCAGATCACCCATGTGTGTGCCCACCAGGCAGTAGTACCAGAGGAGCAGGGAGAGTGGGAACTCTCACCCAGACCTGGGATCAAGTTCTAGTTGTTCTTCCTCTGTTATTATCTCTGTCACATCCTTACGAAGCTCTGGTGACATTGTCTGTAGAAAGTTGCACTGCCAACCTAACAGTGATGCTTCAAATGCACCAGCAGCTCGAAGGGAGAAAAATGAGTCATTTCCTCATGTGTGATTTGCAGCCTCAGAAAACCCAGAGAGTCAGCTAGGACTCAGTGTTGACTTGATGGCAATGAGTTTGAGAGTTTTTTGAGATTATATCCTTAAGGTCTCATCCATAATCTAGCTGCTCAATAAATGGTGTATTTGGTGGGTTTGAGCAAGTTATTTCCTCTTTCTGAGTTCTGGATTCCTTTTACATGAAATGGGATTGACAGTTTTAGGTTTCTTGAATATGTAAATTGGAATAGAGATGCCTTGGAGGGTCGACTTGGTGCCTGGCATTGTGGATAATGAAGAAAGGCTACATGTTAAGCTTTCCATTTTATTACAGTGAAAATATACATGCTGTTGGTGTTGTTATATGCTATCAGATCACTTGTGACTCATTGCAACCCTATGTACAATAGCCCTGAAATAGGCTTGATCCAGTGTCAATCTTACTGTCTCTGGCACACCCACCTTCATTACCCCCGTCACTGAATCAGTTCATCTCATTGAGAGTCTTTCCTCTCTTGCTCTGTCCCTCCACCTTTCCAAGCATGATGTCCCTCTCCAAGGACTGCTCCCTCTTTGCAACACTCCCAAAATATGTCAGATGAAGCCTCAGAATTCTTGCATCCAAAGAGCAGCCTGGTTTAACTCTCTTCAGAATGAATCTGTTTGTGCTCCTGGCAGTCTGTGGTATATTCAATACTTTTCTTCAGCACCACAGCTCAAAGGCATCAATTTTCCTTCTATCTTCCCTCGTCATTATCCAGCCTTCTGACACCTAGAAAGTAATTTCAAAGACCATGGCCTGCATCATGTGCACCTTAGTCTCTAGACTGATGTTGTTGCTTTTCAGTCCTCTGGAGAGACCCCTGACAACAGACTTTCCCAGTGCAATTTGTCTTTTTATTTCCTGGTTGCTGGTACCAAGAGTGATGATTGTGGAGCCAAACAAGCTGAAGCTGTTAACAATCACAGTCTCTTCTCCTTCTATCATAATGCTGCCATTTGGCCCATTGGTAATTTTTCTTAATATTGAGCTTCAGTCCATATTTAAGGCTGCAGTCCTTGACCTTCTGAAGCATATGAATCTCTCAGGTTCTCCTCAGTTTTGGCAAGCAAAATTGTGTCATCTGCATAAAGCACGTTGTTGATGATGTCTTCCTCCAATCCTGATGTCACACTCCTCACAAAGCCCAGCCTTCCAGATGATCTGTTCTGCATATAGATTGAAAAGATACGGAGATAGGACACGTCCCTGGCATACGCCCTTCCCAATTTTGAACCATGCAGTGTTTCCTCGCTCTGTTCTGATGTCTGCCTCATGGTCCAAATATAGGTTTCACATAAGCACAATCAAGTGTTCTGGGATTCCTATTCTTCTCAGAGTCAGCCATAGTTTGTTGTGATCCACACAGTCAAATGCCTTTGCATAGTCAATGAAACACAGATAAACATTCCTCTGGTATTCTCTGATTTCACCCAAGATCCATCTAACATTAACTATAATATCTCTAGTATAATGGCCTTTTCAAAATGCAACCTGCACATCTGGTGGTTCTCTGTTGATGTGCTGTTCTAGTCATTTTTGGATAATTTTTAGCAGAATCTTGCTTGCGTGTGATATTTATGATATTGTTCAATAATTTTCACATTCTGTTGGGTCACCTTTCTTTGGAATGGGAACAAATATAGATCTCTTCCAATTAGTTGGTGAGGTGATTGTCCTCCAAATTTCTTGGTGCAACTTGGTGAGCACATCCAGGGCAGCGTCTCTTTGTTGAAATATGTCAATTGGTATGCCGTCAATTCCCGAGGCCTTGTTTTTTGCCAATTCTTTCAGGGCAGCTTGAATTTCTTCCTTCGTCATCACAGGCTCTTGCTCATACATTAACAAAACATTTATCAATTCACACTGGTCTAAGGGAGCTCTGGTGGCTTAATGGTAAGGAATTGTGCTGCCAGTGCAAAGGTGTGTGATTTGAATATACCAGGTGCTCTGAGAGAGAAAGATGGGCACTCTCTTCCCATGCTATTAACAGCCCTGAAAATGCAGTGGAGAGTCAACTATGGGTCACTTTCAACTCAATGGTACAAAACAACAATTCAGCAACAATCATTCTCTTTTCTGTGTTGTGTAACCATTGTTGTTGTTTGTAATTATTGTTGTAATGTGCAACCATTGTTGTTGATGTTATGTGCCATTGAGTCGCCTGTGACTCATAGTTACCCTGTGTACAACACCTCTGAAGCCTGCCCTGTCCTGAGACAGACTCACTGACTCCAAAACACCTACCTACCCCCATTACCCCAGTTATTGTATCAATCCATCTAATTTGGAGTCTTTCTTTCCTGTGCTGTCCCTCCACCTTTCCAGCCATGAGATTTGTCTCCAAGAACAGGTCCCTCCTGGCCATGTGCCCAAAGAATGAGATGGAGCTTCAAAATCCTTGCCTCCAAGAAGAAACTTAATTTTACCCTCACTTGGTTTCAGCCTAAGACAGATCTGTTTGTTTTCTTGGTGATTCATGGTATGTTCAGGACTCTTCTCCAGCACCACAACTCAAAGACAACAATTCTTATCCTGTCATCCTTTGTTATTATCCAGCTCTCTGATGCATAGTAAGTAAGTACAAAGGCCATGGCCTGGATCAGGCACACCTTAGTCTCTAGACTGACATAGTTACTTCTCAGTACTCCATGTAACTGTTAGTGCTGTCCTTTTCCAAACCATTCCATCACCGTTAACAGAAACTCAGTGACTTCCTCTACGTGAAAACTCCACATTTCTCCCTCTCTCCCACCCTCTGCAA
Organism: Elephantulus edwardii; assembly: GCF_000299155.1. Lineage (NCBI taxonomy): Eukaryota > Metazoa > Chordata > Mammalia > Macroscelidea > Macroscelididae > Elephantulus > Elephantulus edwardii. The sequence goes on along the minus strand of NW_006399867.1, from coordinate 6,902,544 downwards.
GCACAAATATTATTAGTTTCTATATTATCTTTCTATATTATTAGTTTCTATATTATCTTTGGTTTCTATATGAGTGTTTGTTCCATGTAAGTGAATATTTGTCCTTTTCCTCCCGACTTGTTCTGTTCACAATGATGTTTTCAGGATTCATCCACATTGTGGAATGTAGTAGAACTTCATTTCTCTCTGTGGCTGAAGGAAGCACGGCGTTTGTGTACATGTCATATTTTGGGCACTGAAACTTATGAGCTGGGTGTCCTGAGCAAAGTCGTATTATTTTTTTTCTGTAGGTTTCTACCTTCCCCCCTTTGAAATGGAACTAATTGTGTCCATAGTTCACCTCCCTGTAGAATTGCAATGCAGGTCAGGCTAATTATGTCACTTGATTTAATGACTTCTGGCCAAATTCCAAGTCAGTTGTCATCAAGTCAATTCAGACTCTCAGTGATTCCGTGTGTGTGTGTGTGTGTGGGATCCCGTCGGGTTTTCAGTGGCTGTGGTCTTTCGGGATTGGATTACCAGGCCTTTCTTCTGAGGTGTCTCTGGGATAATGAGTGATGCTGCCAAGTCAAAGGCAAGTGGTTCGAACCCACCAGCTGTCTCTCACTCCTCTTGTGTGAACTGGTGAACTGCAGCCTCTGGAAACCCTCTGGAGGGTCAGCCATGAGTCAGCTCTGACTCAAAAGTGATGAGTATGAGTGTGGTGAACTATGGTAGCACAGGCTGCTGAGAGCTGTGCTGCTGACCCATAGATGTCACCTCTCTCAAGGTTGAAATCCACCGGAGACAGCCCAGGAGAAAGATGGTCAGTCTCCTCCTGGGTGATTTAAAGCATCCTAAACGGCACTGGAATATTATACAACATGGATGACCCTGGAGGACATACTGAGTGAAATATCTCAGTCACAAAAGGACAAATACTGTATAACACCACTTTTATGAAATAATACTGACATACAGGTTGGGGGAAGACTGAAAAAAGAAGGGGTAAATAATGTGCACTCTATTGGAACAGATGAAGGAAAGAATTGTTTAACAGGAATATATGATTAGGTATTATTTGTATGATAACAGTCCAGAATAAGAGATGCATAGCAAAGTGGACTAGGGGGGAGGGTGGGATAAAGGGAGGAAATTATGAAACAAAGAAGGAATTTTTTAAGTGACCTGGGTAAGCTGTGCTTAGAAAAGTGGATGGGAGGGGGGTGGAGTGGACGAGGGAGGAAACTGTGTAACAGTGAATGATTTTTTTTTTAAAGAAAAGCAAACTGGAGGTGGGGTGTAGGAAGGAAAATGTGCAACAAGGAATAAATGGAAATCCAAGTTTTCTGTAAACTTTTCTTAAAATCACACTAAAAAATTATTTTTTAAAAAAGTGAACTGGGAAGGTATAGAGGAAAATGTGCAACAATGAATGAATGAAAAAAATCCAACTTCTCTGTAAACTTCTGTTGTTGTTGTTGTTAAGTGCTGTCGAATCATAGACGACTCATAGCGACCTTGTGAACGAAAGACATGAACACCTATATAGCTTTCATCATTTCTCTAAGTTCATAGAGTTTCCGGAGGCAAGCTGTTTCACAAGTGGATGCCACTCCTGTCTCCAAGCCTGTTTTAATCTGGGAACTCCACCAAACACTGTCCACCGTGGATAACCATTATCACATTTGACACATCAGTGTCACAGTATCACAGCAACCACGAGTTACCTCTGTACAGCAAAAACTTTCATTAAGAAAACAAAAACACACTGGAGGGTCAGCTGAGTCAGTTCCAACTAGACAGCAATGAGTAATTGAGTTGGATGATGTTAATGAGGTTGCATTAGAGGCAGCTACGTATGATGGTCTGATCAGGCTGATATGATGAGGGAGAAGTCTCAGGAATGTGGCCTGCGCTGAATATGTGTGTGGACTCACTGGCAAAGCTGAAGGACTTTTGGCCCGATCCCACACCTGGCATATCACCACTGGACTTGAACCAGCAGCTTGCCTACCTTGGGCTTGTCAGCTTCTTAAGTCAGCAATCTTGGGGAGCGCTAATGGCATAGTCTATCACAGGCTGCTGACCAAAGCCTTGCTCACTGACCTTGGATTAGTCCACTTCCCCAGATGCCCTTTGCCCTGAGGACTGACCCACAGACTTGGCACCTGGCAGCCTCTACAAATCCACGAACCATTTCTTTGAAATAAATCTTTTTCTCTCTCGCAATTGGTTTGGTTTTTCAAGAGAACCCAGTATAAGACAACCCAGGAAATAGTATGTGCTCAACAAAATGAATGAATAAAGGAATAAGAAGCCAGCCAGGAAAAAAATGGGAGTGAGATTATACAAACCTAGAGGTTTACTATTACTATAGTCTGTTATACCTTGGCAGGAGATGTTAAGTCACAGTGTTTAGGGACTTCAGTTAAAAAGTATGATAAAGTAGCTTCAGGAATAAAAACCCTTCTGAGCTCTTCACCTTAAAGATTTACTTCACAACCACTTGAAATTATTAGAGCTGGTAAGGAAGAGAGGAGATAGAGAATAAACCAAAGCAAAAGGAAGATCAAGGAGCAAAGGATGCCTCTGAATTGTGATGTCAGTGAAGAGTATTGAATATCTCATGAACTGCCCAAAGAACAAACAAGTCCATTGTGGAAGAAGCACTTTAGATGCAAGGATAGTGAGAGTTTGTCTTACAGACTTTGAGAATGTCACTCAGGAGGCCCAGTCCCTGGAGAAGGACCTCAGACTGGTTGGGCAGAGCACTAGTGAAAAAGAGAAAGACATATATAAAGAAACTAGAGCCACAACTCAAACAGATGTATGCACATCCATGTTTATTGCTGCATTGTTCACAATAGCAAAGCAATATCAAAGAGATGGAAGCAACCCACGTGCCCATCAATAAACAAATGGATAGAAACACTATGGTACCTCCTCCACACAATGGAATAGTACGCAGCATTGAAAAGTAATGAAATAATAAAACATTACACAACATGAGGGAGCCTTGAGGACATTATGCTAAGTGAAATAACTTGGTCATAAAAGGATAAATAAATAATGCATAGCACTGCTGTTCTGAAATAGGACAGACCTGGCGGGATTGGAGAGGAAGTGGGGAAGGGGTGGATAGATAATGAATATTGCATTGGAACAGATGAGGGGAAGAACTGTTTGAAAGAAATATATGTAGGAGAATAGTCTGGAACAAGAGATGCATTGAGGGGAGGGGAAATGAAGCGGGAGAAACTGTACAACAATGAATACATTTTAAAATTATTTTAAAATAAAGAAGAGGAAAACAACTATGAGATATCATCTCACCCCACAAAGAATAGCAAAATTTAACAGAACAGTAAGCAACAAATGCTGGTGAGGTTATGGAGAAACTGCAACCCTTATTCACTGTTGGTGGGCGTGTAAAATGGTGCAACCACTGTGGAAGGCGGTATGATGCTTTCTCAAAAAGTTGCAAATAGAAATACCACTTGGCCCAGCAATTCCACTACTGGGAATATACCCCAAAGAGACTATAACTGCCACCCAAGCAGATATATGCACATCCATGTTTATCGCAGCTTTGTTCACAATAGCAAGGAGTTGGAAACAACCTAAGTGCCCATCAACAAATGAATGGATAGAGAAACCATGGTGTATTCACACAATGGAATACTATGCTGCATTGAAAAACAAAGAACTCAAGCAATATTATTCAAAATGCGTGACTCTGGAAGACATTATGATGAATGAAGTATCTCAGTCACAAAAGGACAAATACTGCATGGTGCCACTGTTGTAAAACAGGACTGACCTTGGGGTTGGGGGGAGACTGAGAAAGACTGATTCAATAATGTATACTACATTGAAACAGATGAGGGAGAAAACTGTTTAAAAGGGATATGTGATTAGGTATTTTTGTCATGACGAGGGTCCAGAGCGAAGGCTATATGGTGGAATGGACCTGGGGGAGGGTTTGTAAAACAAATGAAAGAATTTGTCTTTTACTTTTCCAAGAGGGTGGTGTACTAGGGGGGAGGGTTGGGAGGGGAGAAAAGTGCAACAATGAATGAATGGAAATCCAAAGTCTCTGTAAATTTTTACTGAAATTAATAATAAATTTAAATAAAACAATAAAATAAAGATGAGGGCGACATGCGATGAGACGAATGACACAGAGTTGGCCACAGAGGGTTCAAGTTCAGGGACAGTAATAAGGGGATTCAGGATTGGGCAGCGCATCTTTCTGTTGTACTAAGGGTCATTATGAGTTGGAGACAATTCAATAGTACCTAGTAGCAGCAACAATAGTTAACCCCAGACAAGTGTCTTATAGGATTCCGCCATGGGTGGGGGGCACTCTTTTGAGTAGGCAGACATGGTCTCAGTTCGCAGCTGATATCTTGATTCTCCCGTTTTGTGCCCTGCAGTTCCTGAGAAGTCACAGGGACCCTGGAGCAGTGCTGTTACTACCATTCGTTGTGTCCTGCATCAATCTCTTTGTACCTCGCATCTATTCCATGTTCAGGCTGGTGGAAAAGTACGAGATCCCACGGCACCAAGTCTACAGCCTCCTGATCCGGTAGGTTGACTGTGTCACCAAATACCCAGGGCTTTTCTACAAAGTGGGTAGGAGCTAGAATGTATTGTGCTTCGTATCAATATTCTCTGCTTTGAGTTTCAAGAGCAAAGTGTGTTGGTGGAGTTTGGATCAAGAGCCCTCGCTGTACAGTCTGAACAGACCTCAGAATCTATAGCTATTGAAGATCTCTGCCTTTTGTTCAAAGTAATAGCTTACTTTGCCCGATTGCTGCCGGCCTGGCTCTAGGAATGAGCTGCGCAGATGTTCAAGTAGCTTTCTGCACAAAAATTACTGGCTGAGAAGTTGTATTGGGACTGAAATCTATCCCAGTGTTCCCATTAGTCAAACTGTAAGCCCTGGTACACGCTGCAGCAGGTGGGAGGAAGGAGTATATTTTAAACTCAGATGACACTCAAACAGGTAGGTGTATGTGTGTGAGAAGGAGTGTATTTTGGCAATTCACTGGCTGGGAGGAGGTTCCTTTTTTGTGATTCTCACAAAGATGCCGTATGTGTTAGAAGCAGCCCCAGGGTTGTACGACCAACCAAAAGGCAAGTGGTTCAAATCCACCAGCTTCCCCATGGGAAAATGGTGAACAATCTTCTCCAACGTGATTTATAGCTTTGAAAACATGCTGGAGGGTCAACTATGAGTCAGTTTTGACTCAACAAACATAACAATAAACAACCACCACATTTTATCCTCATGATAAAATAAATCATGATATCATAATATAGGTGAGTGAGCTTCTTCCTGGCCAGTTCTTGGCAGTGGTGATGTTTATACCAATGTCAGTACCAAAACCAGTGGCTTTTCATTCTGTTTTGACTACAACTCCTTTTAACTGCATGTTTGCTAAAAAAGAACTTTGCTGCATAGGGCTACTTTTTTTAAAAAAATTTTTTTTCTTGTATTTTTGGTGAAGGCTCATGCAACAGTTAAAATTCTCATTCAACAATGTCTACACAAGTTGTTTAGTGACATTAACTGTATTCTTCACAATGTGTGACCATTCTCACTATTTCCATTCTGGTTGTTCCATTTCCATTAGTCTAGTTTCCCTGAGCCTTTACATTCTCATCTTTGCCTCAGAGTAAAGTTTGTTGTTGTTGTTTAATTTTATTATTTTTTTTGTGTGTGTGTACCGTCAAATCAGATCTGACTGGTAAAGGAGGAGATTGCCACTCCTTCTCCAGCAAAGCATCTGGTGGATTTGAACCACACACCTCTGGAATTGCAGTGCAGCTTCTTGCCACTAGGCCACCAGAGCTCCCTCAGAGTAAAGTTTAAAGCTGGTTGCTTGGTTACAAATAGGTGAAGTGACCCTATCCTTTCTCACACTTCATGCACAGGGACTAGGGCTTTGGGTGTTGATGGTGGAGTTGAGTATGCCTTATTCCTGAAGTCCTAGGGTGACTTTGTCTCCATTGATGGTTTACAAGACCATATTGATGGTTGTACTACTAGGGCTGTTATCATATTAAGAGGTGGTTTTCAATTAGGCTGGACATGGCTTATCCAACAACAGGTGGGGAAAACTTGTCTTACTACCATGGGATCAAAAGGAAATATTGGCAAACAGTGCTAATAACCGCTACGAGGATGGTGACAGTGATGTTTGGATGTTTCCCCCTCTTCTGTTGTTTAGAAACATCTTTCTGAAAATATCCATCATTGGAATTTTGTGCTATTATTGGATCAATGTCGTGGCCCTGTCTGGGGAGAAGGTGAGTGAGCTTGCATTCTGTTCAGCCTTACATCTGGTTTCTTACCTTTTGGTGCCAGAGAGGAAGTGGCTTGCTCAAGAGCTGTCCTCTTTCCTGTTTGGCATTGAACCCCTTGTGGGAAGAGAAGGAAGTTTGGAAGGCAGCAAGAAGGAAGGAGGGCTTCCTGTGCCAGTCAGATCTGATTCGATGGTACACAACAACAAAATAAAATAAACAGAATAAAGTATTTTTTTTTAAAAAGCCCAGGCTCTAGAGACAGACTTTATTCAAAGACTAACTGTTCCTTTACAGAGCTATCTAATGTCTCCAAGCTTCAGTTTTCACTTCTGTAAAATGGTTATAAGCCATACTGGCATATGGCAGGCACTCAACAGCCTCGTGGTAAGAGGCTGCACTGAAGTCCTGCAGGTGGTTGTTCTTAAGTGTTGTTAAGAGTCGAGCATGACTTCTTGTGACCCTATGAAAAAAAGACCTGACTCCTGTTCTCTAACTATCATCGTTTCTCTACATTCATAGCGTTTCCAGAAGCATGTGGTTTAGGAAGCGGATGCCTTTTCCTGCTTCCAAGCCTGTCTCAATCTGGGAGTTCCACCAAACACTGTCCACAGTGGGTGACCATTATGGCATTTTACACACCGTTCAGCATCACAGCAACCCTAAGTTACCTCAGTACGGCAAATTGATAGACCAGTGCTGTACCACTTGGGAGAACGTTCATCCCAAACACAATTAACAGCAGGCCTGAGGGATGCAGGCCCTTGGGCCCAACTGCCTTTTAAATGCAAGGCTCACCAGGTCCTGGTTGACTCTAGACAAGAGACTTCCAGCCCACAGCTCATGTTCGCTAACCCTGGCTAAATCCTGAAGGTACATGGTTCACATTCACCAGCTGCTCTGTGATGGCTTCTGAAAATCTGCCAGAGGGTCAGTTCTTAGTACAGTACACAATCACGAAAGATGATAGCTATTTTAATACTAATGCAGCCAGCCAGCTTTCGAGTTTGGGGCAGGATCCAGTTTGATGGGTGATGCTCCATTTTCTGTGTGAATGCTCTAGGCTTCACCACTCTGTTGTTGTTGTTATGTGCCATCAAGTCGCTTGTGACTCATAGCAACCCGGTGTACAAGAGTTCTAAAGGCTCTTCTATCCTGTGCCAACCTAGCCATCTCAAACACACTCATTCCCACCACTCCACTCACAGAATCGATCCGTCTCATCAAAGGTCTTCCTCTCCTTCTCCGCCCCTCCACTCTGCCAAACATGATGTCCCTCTCCAAGGACCAGTCCCTTCTTGCAACATGCCCAAAGTATGTCCGACGAAGCTTCAGAATCCTTGACTCCAAGGAGCATTCCAGCCTCACCTTCTCCAGGACAAAGCTGTTTGTTCTCCTAGCAGTCCCTGGTATATTCAATACTCTTCTCCAGCACCACAGCTCAAATGCATCAATTCTCTTTCTATCAACCCTATTCACTGTCCAACTCTCTGATGCATAGCACGTAATTGCGAAGACTATAGCCTGGATCAGGCGCACATTAGTCTCCAGCCTGATGTCGTTGCTCTTCAGTACTCTTGAGAGGTCCCTCACAGCTGACTTTCCCAATGCAATTCGTCTCTTGATTTCCTGGCTGCTGTTACCAAGAGTGTTGATTGTGGAGCCAAGCAAACTAAAACTGTTAACTATCTCAATCTCTTCACTATCCAAACTGATGCTGCCAATTGGCTCAGTGGTGAGAATCTGTTTTCTTGATGTTGAGCTTCAATCCATATAGGAGGCTGCAGTCCTTGACCTTCTGCAGCAAGCGCTTCAGGTCCTCCTCAGTTTCACATCAATTCTGACATTTGCAGTCATGTCCTAAATTTCCAGACTTCACCTACTTGAGTTGTTTGTTTATTCATTCTCCACCCCAGAGAGTTTTCCTGTTATATGTGAAAGCTCATGGGGGCAATATCCCATGTAGGTTCAAGAAAGAGTTAATCTCCGATCTTCTTATTAGGATGCCCTCCTTTTAATGGGGTCCCCATTAAAATAGGCCTCCACAGCCTCAGTCATCTTTAGTTCTTGACCATCTGGATCCTCAGGGTATCATTATTGTCTTATGGTTCAACTTCTGTTACCATTTGTCCCCTAGCCCCCAAATAGCACAACTGGTTTCCAGACGGAAACTTATCATACAAAATATGATATACTTAGTTTCTCTTCCCAACTTAACTATCAAACAGGTTCAAAGCCCGCCCTCCAAGTTGGGCTGATAAAAGCAGATTCTATGTTATCTTTCTATCTGTCCATCCAACCATCTACCCAGCCATTCGTCCACCTGACATCCGTCCATCCATTCATGTGGCCATCTGTCTCTTCATCCACCATCCATCAGCTCACCCACCCATCCATTCAGTTAGGTTGTGAACCCAAAACTTCCTTCTCCTCATTCAACTGAATAAAAAAGCTTCTGGTCCATCAGCTTGTAGTGATGACTGCTTGCAAAGGTTCTGATCACCACTTCATAAACTAATTCATACTTCCAACCAATTTGCACAAACCAAGACAATATTATGGCCCAGAACAGAAGGCCAATTCTTGAAAAAATGTACCTTTATTTCAGTGGATATGAGCGGGTTGATTTATTAAATCTTCTAGGCCACTTCCTTAATCCAATAGCTGTAAATTCATCTCTAATTAAAACTGATCAGTAAAAAGAACAGAGACATTATGAACGATGCCTCCCACTCTCCAGAAGAAACGGATTATTCCTGGCTGAAATGAGACTCCTGGGAGCTCAGATAGAAAGAAAAAGTTTGGATATATGTGGAAGATGAACCTTAATGGGGAGAAAAGCTATGCAGAAAAGTAGAACACCTTTGAAGAGGAACTCAGCCCAGAGCTGCATTTTTTGCTAAAGTAGATCTTTTCTGGGTGCAGAAGCACTTGGTCAGTCGGATGCTGATGAGAATGTCTATCCTTCACCCTGACTCCTTTTCTTTTTTTTTTCCTTTCCAGTGTTGGGAAACTCTCATTGGCCAGGAAATCTACCGGCTCCTCCTGATGGATTTCATCTTCTCTTTAGTGGATTCCTTCATTGGGGAGTTTCTGAGGCGGTAATAATGTTGGAGGGGGCGGTGGTGGTTCAGCGGCAGAGTTCTCACCTTTCAAGCCAGCCAAGGCACCTCAGTGCAGTCCCTCCCTTCCTGCCTGTCATTGAGGCTTTGTTGTTGCTATGATGCTAAACAGAAAACCCTTTGGATCTCCTTGGTCTGAGCCACAACCCATCACTGGCACGTGACCCCACTTCATTGTGCATGACGGTGCTGTGAGTTAAGGGCCAACTGGGATGTCAGCTAATAACAATAACTATTGGTTTATTGGTCCTGAGCAGTAAATACCAGAAGCTGTAATCATAGCCTGATTCAGGGCTGAGCAGGAAGTAGAGGTCCCTTACATACTCAGAATATGGTTGTTCCAAGTCTGCCTATTGTTCCCTGGGACATGGCTTGCTTCTTAATTAACTAAGTTTTTCTTTGACCTGCAATCCTCTTGGCACAGTTTTTAGTTCAGTAGGTGCTTCACAATATACTCCGAGGACAAAAGAAGTTCTGGAAATTCTAGACCATTTGAAATCCTAACCCCTGCAGAGATTTTAACAGTTTAGTGTACATCCTTCCAGATTTCCAACCTCCCCCCCTACACATAGGCACACAAGCTGTAAATCCCCTGTGGAATGTGTTTTCTATATAATCTTATCACTGTGATTTGGCATATTTCTTGGTTAGTACCTAAAGATTTAATTAATATGCTGAGAAAGTTATCTGAGAAGCTGAACTCTATGAAGAGGAATTTGGCATCAGGATCGGGGGAGACTCATCAATAACCTGCGTTATGTAGATGACACAACCTTGCTTGCTGAAAGTGAGGAGGACTTGAAGCACTTGTTGCAGTCTTTGGTATGGATTGTGTCTCAATATCAAGAAAACAAAGATTCTTACCACTGGATCAATAGGCAGTGTCATGATGGATGGAGAGGAGATTGAAACTGTCAACAGCTTCATCTTGCTTGGATCCATGGTACCAGCAGTCAGGAAATAAGGAGACACATTTCACTGGGAAAATCTGCAGTTAGGGGCCTTTAGGAATTATTGAGGAGGATTAATGTCAGTTTGAGGACAAAGGTGCGTCTGATTCAGGCCATAATTTTTCTGATTACTAGCTATGCATCTGAGACCTGGACAATGACTAAGGATGACAAAAAAAGAATTGACACCTTTGAGCTGTGATGTTGGAGAAGAGGGCTGGGCAACCCATGGACGGCCAAGAGAATGAACAGATATGTCTTGAAGAGGGTGCAACCAGTGTGCTCTTTGGAGGCAAGAATGATATGTCTTCACCTTACATATTTTGGACATATTACTAGGAGGTGCTATTCCTTGGAGAGGGCCATGATGTTTGGAAGGGTGAAAGGTCAGTGAAGGAGAGGAAGACCCTCAACCAGGTGGACTGACATGGTGACTGCTGCAATGGGCTCTTGTGTGTCAGGAAGTGTGAGGATGGCGCAGGACAGAACTGGGTTCAGATCTTTTGTTCACAGGGTCACTATGAGTTGTACTTGACTAGACAGCACCTAACAACAACACTGAAAGGTGTAATTCATCATTTTAGTTTATGTACTAGTTTTTTATTTTAGCTCTCACTAATCCTAAGTGATTATCAATGAGTATCAATGAGTTGACTCCCAATATTAATAATTGAGGCACTGTCGTCACTAACCTGTATGGTAGCTCTCTATTTATTGTGACATTTGCAGAGTATTGGAACATTTCATGAACCGCCTAAAGGACAAACAAATTGGTCTTAATGGAAATGTAACCAGAGTGCTTGTTCCTTAGACGCAAGTGTGGTGAAACTTCGTCTTACTTATCTTCAGATACATTCTCAGGAGGAACCAGTCCCGGGAGAGAGATATCATGAAAGGTGATATCTCTGAAATGGCTTAGAATTTCCAGAACTTTCTTTTTTTCTTTTTTTCCCCCTCTCACAAGAGGGTATTGTTTTAATTTTTGTTTTATTTTATTTGTTTGTGTGTGTGTGTGTGTACTGTCAAATCAGATCTGACTGGTACAGGAGGAGATTGCCCCTCCTTCTCCAGCAGAGCATCTGGTGGATTCGAACTGCACACCTCTGGGACTGCAGTGCAGCTTCTTGCCACTAGGACACTAGAGCTCCCTTAAGAGTGTATTGTTAAGAACCTACTGAAGTAAAGGAACTTTCACAAGGGAATTGTAGGTCAAGGAAAAATTTTGTGAATTTAGAAGCAAGTCCTAAGCCAGGGAACAATATCCAAAAGGTGGAGGGTCAGAGAAAAAGAGGAAGACCTTCTACAAGGTGGATTAACGCAGTGGTTACCACAGTGGGCTTGTTCATGACGGAGATGAGGAGGATGGTATAGTTCATAGCGCCGCTAGGAGTCGTCGTTGACGTGATGGCACCTAACAACAACAATTTACTTAACGTAGGGCTTTTAATAATATGATGAACACTCAATCTCCATAGACATTTACACGGTTGTGTGAGCTGTTGATTCAGTGATCAGGACGAGCTGATGTGAGTCTTCCCTCAGTGGACAGGCTGCACGTCACCTTTCTCCACTCACTTCTGCCCAAACTCACTCTAATTCCAGCACTTGTCCAGGGCTCGACTGTAATAAGGGGAAAGATTTTTTTGACAACTTTTTGACACATTGCAGTTGCCAGCAAAAAGTTAAGAGGAGAGCTCTGGCCGTGTCTGGAGCAAGTTGCAATACTAACTCAAAGGGTCCAGTGGTTCAAATCTGCCAGTTGCTCCATGAGGAAAAGACAAGCAGTGTCTTCCTGTTAAGATTTACAATCTTACAAGAGTCCACAATTAAGGTTGCATAGTGGAATGTACTTGGGGTGATGTGAGGGGTATGTGTGTGTCGGGGGGTGATTGTGTACCAGGGAAGGAGTGTTTCTTTTACTTTTAAAAGAGAGGAGCGAACTGGGGGCTAGGTGGGGAGAGAAGTGCAGCAATGAATGGAAATCCAAAATCTCTGTAAATGTTCATTAAAATTAATTTTAAAAAGTAAATAAATAAAACACAATGTAAAAAAAGAAAAGAAAGGGAATATCAAGGAAAATTATAAAACTTGGTACTGAAATAAACCTATCAGTAAAAGTAAAAAAAAAAAATTTACAATCTTGACACCCAATGGAAGTTGATTATGGGTTGGAACCAACTTGCCAACAGTGAGTTTGAATTGAGTTTTGTGTGAAGAAAGCAATGCGTTCTCAGTTCTCAGCTCTCCCCGGGGTAAATAGAAATATTTTTTTACTTCCTTCTTCTTTTTTTTTATTTAATTTTAGTGTGTGTGTGTGTGTGTGTGTCTACCATCAAATCAGATCTGACTGGTACAGGAGGAGATTGTCCCTCCTTCCCCTGCAGAGCATCTGGTGAATTCGAACCGCGTGCCTCTGGGATTGTAGTTGCAGATCCCTGCCACTAGGCCACCAGAGCTCCCCTACTTCCTTCTTATGAATTACAAAAATAAAGAAATGTTTTAATCTGGATAGCAATACCCAAAATTTAAGCAATTTGAGATTTATTTGAGTCAGGAGGTATTAAAGTTCACATGTCTATGAGAAAAGGTTTAATAAGCAGAGAACAATATAAACAACATAATTGTGATTAAGTGCTGTCAAGTCATAGCAACCTCATGTGACAAAATGAAACTGTCCCACAGGATTTACAAGGCTGTAATCTTTACAGCTCTGGTGGTCTCGTGTCAAAGCAAAGGCACATGGTTTGGGTCCACCCACAGCTGTACAGGAGGAGAAAGATGGGCAGTCTCCTCTCTTGCATTTTACAGCCTCTGAAAACCCACTGGATGGTCAGCTATGAGTTGGTTTCTACTCAAAGGCACAACAACATTAATAGAAACATATCTCTAGGTCTTTGTCATGTGAAGCCCCTGGGTGGATCCAAGCCATAGTCTTTGGATTCACAAACGACTCCTAAACAAAGTAATTGTTGATGTTGTTGTTGTGTACCGGCGAGTGGGCACCAATTCCTAGCTCACCAGCCAGCAGGTTTTCAGAAACAGTGAATTACTTGGGAGAAAATTCTTCTTCCATGGAGCAGCTGGTGGATTCGAACTGCTTGCCTCTGAGTTGGCAGTGCAACTCCTTACCACTAAGCCACCAAAGCTCCCTAAACAAGATGAATAGGAGGAATAATTTAAATCATTGAGCTTAAGCATGTTCTTTAGACTTGTTTTAGTTGTTTCTACAGCACCTTGTCTGAGTATATCGTATTGCCTCTGCTTCCTCTCAATTCATTCTAGTAAACCTCTCTCTTTCTCAGTGTCTATTTCCACTCACATCAGAGGAATAGAAATGTTTGTTTCTTTAAAAATGTGTTCAGATGTTTTACCTATTATCTTTCTATTTTTAAAGTAATAGTCTTAGCAGTATTTGTCTTTATGAGACTGAGTTAGTTTACTCAGCATAATGCTCTCCAGTGTCTATCAAGTTATTTTTCAAAACCGGTGCTCCTGAGTGCTGCCTAGTATTCCATTGTGTGAATGTACCACAATTTCTTAATCCATTCAGCTGTGGTTGGACATTTGGACTGTTTCCATGTTCCTGTGATGGTGAATAACTAGTAAACCATGTATGGGGACCCAAGTGAGGGAAAGAATGGGAGCAGAGGGGTGAGAAAGGGTAGGGGTAAAACCATAGGGTTGTACAATTTGGTGGGTAAAGAATATGGGAAGAATCCAGTGGGGACCTGGAAAGAGAAGGTAATGATAGGTCCAATGGTGATTAATTTTGTAAAGCATAATGCTTGGAAATGATTGTACGAAATACTATGTGAATGAAAAATAGTGTGAAATACAATGTATATGAACTTTGTAAGCAAACCAATATAAAAGAAAAGAAAAGAAAAAAAAGTGAGGGCACTCTGGTGGCCTAGTGCCAAGAAGCTGCACTGCAATCCCAAAAGCAAGTAGTTCAAATCCACCAGATGCTCTGCTGGAGGAGAGGCAATCTCCTCCTGTGCCACTTGGATCTGATTTGATGGCACACAACAACAACAACAAAATTTTTTGGGTAATTTTTTACATTTTAATAATTTTAATGAACATTTACAGAGATTTTGGATTTCCATTCATTCATTGCTGCACTTCTCTCCCACCCAGCCCTCCCCACCCCCCCAGTTCTCTCCTCTCTTTGAAAAGTAAAAGAAAAACTCCCTCCCTGGTACACAGTCCCCCCGCACCCGTCTCACCACCCCAAGTACATTCCACTACGCAACCTTAATTGTGGACTCTTGTGATAACCATAATACCCTATCATACATCGCTTTTAAATTATTCTCTCCCTCATCTGTTTCAGTGCAGTATACACAATTTATCCAGTTTTTCTCAGTCTTACCCCAAACCTGATATCAGTCCCATTTTACAGCAGTGGCATCATGCAATATTTGTCCTTTTGCGACTGAGATATTTCCCTCAACATAATGTCCTCCAGGCTCACCCATTTTGAATAATATGAGTTCCTTGTTTTTCAATGCAGCGTCGTATTCCATTGTGTGAATATACCACAGCTTCTCTAGCCATTCATTTGTTCTTGGGCACCTGGGTTGTTTCAAACTCCTTGCTATTGTGAATAAAGCCACAGTAAACATGGGTGTGCATATATCTGTTTGAATGTCAGTTATGGTCTCTTTGGGGTGTATTCCCAGTAGTGGAATTGCTGGGTCAAATGGTATCTCTATTTGCAACTTTTTGAGAAAGCTCCATACTGCCTTCCACAGTGGTTACACCATTTTACATTCCCACCAACAGTGAATAAAGGTTCCAGTTTCTCCACAACCTCGCCAGCATTTGTTGCTTGCTGTTCTGTTAAATTTTGCTATTCTGACTGGGGTGAGAT
>NW_006399867.1:6886489-6887035 GCF_000299155.1 Elephantulus edwardii | reverse complement strand
CTATTTTATCTTCTCCTGGTTGTAGAAAAAAAATATTTTTTAAAAAATGTGTTTAGACTTAGAACACTAAAAGACTTGGCAAGGGAATTTACCATTTTTTCTCAACTGAGGAACATCTCCTCTGTTGGTGGGCCAAGTCTTTTGAAAGCAGAAATTGATGGTTTGTGTCCTAAATGCAGCACTTTTTATTTTTTTGCAGAATTATTGGGAAGAGGTTTATCATCAGCTTTGGCCCGCAGGAGTTTGACATCGCCAGAAACGTCCTGGAGCTCATCTACGTACAGACCCTCGTGTGGTGAGTCGGCCTGTCTGTCTTGCGGACTCAGAATCTCACCTGTCAGGTCTCAGAGTCTACTGGTTTTGAGTCTCTGTCTGAGAACAGGAATGTGGGGCAATACTCTTCTTTTTCTTTACGGGATCTTGAGGACGTCAGATAAGAACCAGCATGGGGCAAATATCAGTCTGCAGATGTGTTTTTGCTGGTTTCATGAACTGTTGTTGTTGTTGTTATGTGCCGTCGAGTCGCTTGCGACTCATAGCAACCCT
>NW_006399867.1:6880647-6886234 GCF_000299155.1 Elephantulus edwardii | reverse complement strand
ATGTTCAGTACTCTTCTCCAGCACCACAGCTCAAAGGCATCAATTCTCCTTCTATCCTCCTTGGTCTGCTTTTCCTAAATATGTAAATTAACCACTCATATGACAATATTACATGCAAATAAAATTTACAAGTTCTCACAAATCACAGAAAGATCTGGCCCATCTCTCTTCATAGTAATTGTCTTAGGCTGAAAGGTAAAATCAATGAGGTGTTTTATAAAGTGCTAAAGAACAATGATGTCAGTCTAGAGACTAAGGCACACCTGATCCAAGCCATGATCTTCTCAATTACTTGCTATACATCTGAGAGCTCGATGATGATTTAGCACGACAGGAAAAGAATTGATACCTTTGAGTTGTGATGCTGGAGAAGAGTCTTGAACATACCATGGACTGCCAAGAAAACAAATAGGCCTTTCTTGGAGAGAGTGAAACCAAGTTTCTCCTTGGAGGCAAAGATTCTGAAGCTCCATCTCACGTAATTTGGGCACATTGCCAGGAGGGACGAGTCCTTGGAGAAGGACACCACGCTTGGAAGGGTGGAGGGACAACGCAGGAGAAAAAGACCCTGGAGGAGATGGATTGACACGGTAACTAGGTTAATAGGGACAGGTGTGTCAGAAACCATGAGGTTGGCAAGGTTCAGAGCTGTTTTACATAGAATAGCTGAGTCCCAAGAGACTCAAAGGCAGATAAAAACAACATATCTATACATAAGTATCTATACAGAGGTAAATAAACTCACTACCTTCTAGTTGATTCTGACTCATAATGACCCTCTATTGGACTTCTGAGGCTGTAAATCTCACTGGGAGGAGACTGCACAGCTTTACAGCCTTCTCCCAAGGAGTAACTGGTGAATTTGAATCTATAGGCTACACTACTAGAGATTTGATTTTTTTTTTAAACACGAGAGATAATATGTGTGCATCAGAGAGAGAGATCATGAGAGAATATTTCCTTTATGTCAAGGAAATGGTCCATGTGTTTGTAGAGGTGGTAACCCCTAAATCTCTGTATTGGCCATCATGTTAGAGATTTCTCCTGACTCATGGAACTGGGAAAACCCAGATGTGGAAGTCAGATGACAAACAGCTGGCTTCTGAGGAAGAGAAATCCAAGACTGGAAGTCAGTATGGCAGGCCACTAGTTCAATTTAAAGAATCATGTGTCAGATGGTGATGAACTACATGCAAGAAAGATCTCGATGGAGTAAAAAAAAAAAACAACAAAAAACCAAAAACATTTGTAAGAATGCCTTTACTTATTTGATACAGGCCACCCTTGGAACGAACTCCTTTTGCACTGATTGGCTGCTTATAGCAGAAATCATCCTGGAACTTGCTATATTCTGAGATTTCAATGAAGGAATAGTTGTCTTATGTTAGATCTCACCAGTGGAATGGCTCCATGACAACTCCCACTCCAGAGAACCCTGCGCAGTGCTCCGCAGCTCCTGACACTCACCCTCTCTCCCGTGCAGGATTGGCATTTTCTTCAGCCCTCTGCTGCCCTTCATCCAAATGATCACTCTTTTCATCACTTTTTACGTCAAAAATGTGAGTCCTGCCCCAGTTGGCACCAAGCAGCTGCACACAGCCGTGGGGTGGAGAGTGGGGTCTGAGAGGAACGCGTGGGGGTCGAGGGCCGGAGACAGCGGGTGGGAGCCACACTCTTCTCTCGCTTCAGATCAGCCTGATGATGAACTTCCAGCCACCCCGCAAGGCCTGGCGGGCCTCGCAGATGATGACCTTCTTCATCTTCCTGCTCTTCTTTCCCTCCTTCACTGGGGTCCTGTGCACGCTGGCCATCACCATCTGGAGGTAGGGGCTGCGGCTTTGGGGTGAGGTTTTAACACAGGTGGGTAACTTGTCCCTCAATCCAGAACCAGGAGCCGCATCGCTGTGGTCCTAAGCTTCCTGGAACGGGGAGAAGCCAGCTCCCACGCACACAACCCAAGTTCACGCAAAACCCCTCTCCGCCCTGGATCACTTTTGTCTTCTCCAACCCTCCCTCCCTCTGGCTCCTCCAGCCCCACTGCTCT
Source organism: Elephantulus edwardii (assembly GCF_000299155.1). NCBI lineage: Eukaryota > Metazoa > Chordata > Mammalia > Macroscelidea > Macroscelididae > Elephantulus > Elephantulus edwardii. Next base: position 6,884,190 of record NW_006399867.1, on the reverse strand, counting down.
TGGGCCATTCTGGGGTCTTCCCACATGAGGGCCTCTCCCTGGATGTCCTCCCCGCCCTCGTGCACGGCTGCCTTCTTATCACTCAGTGGTTCAACTCAAAAGTCATCCCTAGAGCAGCCCTTCCAGTCTGCAGTCCCACCCCAACCGTCTCTCTCAGGGTCAGCTTCCTGTCTTCATTCCATTGTCTGCAGTCAGAGTGTGTTGACTCCTTGGCTGAGATGTCATTCTTTGGATTCACAAACGATTCCTAAACAAAGTAATTGTTGTCTCTCTCAGGGTCAGCTTCCTGTCTTCATTCCATTGTCTGCAGTCAGAGTGTGTTGACTCCTTGGCTGAGATGTCATTCTTTGGATTCACAAACGATTCCTAAACAAAGTAATTGTTGATGTTGTTGTTGTGTACCGGCGAGTGGGCACCAATTCCTAGCTGACCTGCCGGCAGGTTTTCAGAAACAGTAAATTACATGGGAGAAGATTCTTCGTCCATGGAGCAGTTGGTGTTTTCCTAGTTGTTGGTTTTGTTCAACGCTGTAGTGTTTTAACAACAATATTATGGTCATCTGGTTGCATAGTCCATAGGGAGTTGCACTGCTGACCCAGAGGTGGCCCCTCTCTGCCAGTTCAAATCCACTGGAGAAAGATGAGCGATCCTCTGCTGTGCCGTTGATAGTCTCCAAAAACCCCTTTGGAGAATCTGCTATGAGTGGGTTCGATGTATCTGCAACAAGATGAAAATTGTATGGCATATTTGCAAACCTATATCAATAATTTCTTTTTAGAATTAAGTACTAACTAAAAGGAAAAGAAGGAGAAAAAGTTTAAAAGGTTTCTGCTGAATTACTAATACTATTATGACTAGCAATTTTGTCGTTCGATGCCATAAGATTTTACAAAACAATTTTGTTTATGCTCATATAAACGCATCCTGCAGCAATTTCTAACACTATCATCACATATTATTCTGTGATTAAGTTTTAAAATAAGTATAGCTAAGGAGTCTATGTAGGGAGCTCTGTTGACGTAGTGGCAAGAAGCTAAGCTGCAATCCTGAAGGCATGTGGTTCAAATCCACCAGCTGGTCTGTGGGAGAAGGAGGGGCAATCTCCTCCCGTGCGATTAACTGCCTGTGAAAACCCACTGGAGGGTCAACTATGGGTCGGTTCTGACTTGATGGTACACAACAACAACAAGTCTATGTAGTCCAGCATGGGAGAAAAGCCATGGGGAGTAGGAGGGAGGGGACAACACGAGTTATTGCACTCAGTGACACCAACCTTCATGTCACCTTGGAACAGGCAACAATTGTCATTTCCAGGCCAGGAGCCCAGTAAGGACACCCTAACTGTAGAATGAACAAAGCCTGAGCCACTTGCCAGAAATGTGTTTCTGTCCTGTATTTTCCCACAGACTGAAGCCTTCGGCTGACTGTGGCCCCTTTCGAGGTCTGCCTTTGTTCATTCACGTCATCTACAACTGGATTGATAGCTTGAACAGCAGGCCCGGTTACTTGTGGGTTGTGTGGATCTACCAGAACCTCATTGGAAGTGTCCACTTCTTCTTCATCCTCACCCTCATTGTGTTGTAAGTGGGATGTGTCGTGTTACTTGTTTAAGGAAGGCAGAAGCAACTGGGTGAAGACGCTTGAGTGATGTCAGATGTGGAGAGCACTTGGGGTGGCTGGTGGGCAAGTGGAAAGTTCTGGCAGAGTTTAATGCTTGATGGTACTCTGCCCTTGAATGTGTGGACCATTGTTATTTAAAATCTTTTTGGTCTAGTTCCTTGGTCTGCTTGGTCTAGATCCTATTCTATACTATCTTTTTAAAAAATTTATCATTTTTTATGTGTGTACCATCAAATCAAGTCTGACTGGTACAGGAGAAGATTGTCCCTCCTCCAGCAGAGCATCTGATGGATTCGAACAGTGTACCTCTGGGATTGCAGTGCAGCCTCTTGTCACTAGGCCACCAGAGCTCCCACTATACTATCTTTTAAAAGAGATTAATTATGTGACTATAAGATGAAAATAATATATGCGGCTCTGAGATTGTTAGTTGTTCTTCTGTCTTAGACATTCAAAAGGTCCAGTCATTACTGATATGTAAGGTACGGTATTTACCTTTGAATTTCAGTCAGCCATAACACCACTGACAGATGACAGTTCTCTGGGGGAAGTCAGAAACTTGCCATCAATGCATCAATTATAAGCTGCATTTTAAATATCTCATAGCATAATTTATAAAACTCATGATTTATTCCTTGAAAATACCTTTCATGTATAATATAAATAGTGATTATATGCGTGGACCTCACTGGATGGGAACTATATCTGTGAAAAGAGACAATGGGGAAGTTCAATATCATCAGCTAGAAAAAAGGCCAGAGGCCAAATGCAGAACAGACTATAAATTATACATAGGCAAGTTCTAGTTGAAGCTGAAGAAAGTTAATACAAGTCCACAAGAGTCCAAATATGATTTTAAGTATATCCCATGAGGATTTAGGCACCTTTTTAAGAACAAATTTGACGCATTGAACATTAATGATAGAAGACTAAAGGAGTTGTGGGATGACATCAAGGACATAATACATAGAAAAAATCAGTGGTTATTATATAGAGAGAAAAGTCCAAAGTGGAAATCAGAAGAGACTGAAATTAGCTCTTGAATGGAAACCAGCTAAAACAAATGGGAGAAGATTTCAAAGGAGAAGGAAAAAAATAAAAATAAAAATGAGGCAAGAAGATAAAAGAAAGCATTATTAGAAATCTGCAGAGACCTGAAGTTAGAAAACCAAAAGGGAAGAACATGCCAAACATTTTTTAAGAAGTGGGGGTGGGGGGGTTGGCCTTGAGCAATATTCAAAGATTGTGTAGGCAAAATATTGAATGATGCAGGTAGCATCAAAATAAGGTAGAAGAAATATACAGAGTTACTGTACCAAAAAGAACTGATCAGCTTTCAAGCATTCAGGAGGCAGTATATGATCAACAGGTGATGATAGTAAGGGAAGAAGTCCAAGCTACACTGAAGGCAAGGGGAAAAATAAGACCCCAGGAATTGAGGGGATTTCAAGTTAATTTTTTTAACAAGCAGATACAACACAGAGTTGCTCATTCATCAATGCTAAGAAATTTGGAATTCAGCTACCTGGCCAAGCAACTAGACGAGAGACGTACCCATACACAGTCCAAAGAAAGGTGATTTAGCAGAACCAATGTGGAAATTATCGTTAATAAAGTGGCCTAGTGGTAAGAATCTGCACTGCGACCTCAAAGGAACGTAGTTCAAATCCACCAGCTACTCTGCGGGAGAAGGATGGGCAATCTCCTCCCATGTGATTAACTGCCTCTGAAAACCCACTGAAAAGTCAGCTATGGGTCACTTCTGACTCCACGGTGTACAACAATAGAATGTGCAGGTAAAATTTTGCCAAAGATAATGTTAAAATTATTGCAACTTTCTAGATGCACCATGCTGCCTTCCACAGTGGTTAACAATATGCAATGCCTGAAACCTATTTGAGGGATTGTCTAACAATGAAAGAA
>NW_006399867.1:6878030-6879496 GCF_000299155.1 Elephantulus edwardii | reverse complement strand
CTTTTTTTTTTTATGTGTGTGCCTTCAAATTGGATCTGACTGGTACAGGAGGCGATTGTTCCTCCTTCTTCAGCAGAGCATCTGGTGGATTTGAACCGCGCACCTCTGGGATTGCAGTGCAGTTTCCTGCCACTAGGCCACCAGAGCTCGCCAGGCCATAGTTTCTGATTACTAGCTATGCATCCGAGACCTGGACAATGAATAAGAATGACAGAGAAAGAATTGACACCTTTGTGCTCTGGGGTTGGAGAAGAGCACTGAACGGACGGCCAAGAGAATGAACAGATATGTCTTGGGTGCAGCCAGAGTGCTCTTTGGAAGCAAGAATGATGAGGCTTCACCTCACATACTTTAGACATATTATTAGGAGGTGCTATTCCTTGGAGAGGGACATGATGTCGGGAAGAGTGAAGTTGATGAAGGAGAGGAAGACCCTCAGACACGGTGACTGCCGCAGTGGGCTCTTGCGTGTCAGGAAGTGTGAGGATGGTGCAGGACAGACCTGGGTTCAGATCTTTTGTTCACAGGGTCGCTATGAATCGTACTTGACTTGAGGGTACCTAACAACAACAACCAGCAGTGTGTAAGAGTTCCAATCTGTGCACACTCTTGCCGACATTTGTTATATGTTGATTTGTTGAACTTTGCTGCTTTTGTTGGCATGAGACGATATCTCATTGCTATTTTTATTTCCATCTGGCCTAGTGGTAAAAAGCCCTGCTGTAATTCCAAAGGTATGTGGTTTTAATCTACCAGCTCCTCCACAGGAGAAGGATAAGCAGTCTCCTCCTGTGTGATTTACTGTCTCTGAACACCTTCTGGAGGGTCAGCTATGGGTCAGATCCAGCTTGATGGCACACAACAAGGACAGCAGCTAACAGACTTGAACATTTTTTAACATATTTGTTGGCCATCTGAATGTCATCCCAAAGAAATAAGAACTGTGACACTGTTAAATACGCTGCACAGTTTGGATGAATCTAGACAAGATTATACTGTGTGACAAGAGTCAATTACAAAGGAACAATAAAGGTTTAGGAGAACCATTATAAAAAGATAAGGAATTTAATAGTCTCATACAGTATTTGTCCTTATGAGAATGAGTTAGTTCACTTACTATAATGCTCTCCAGTCTTTCACCCTTGAGTATTTCTTACTTTTGAAAAAGAAGCTAAACCCCCCACACACACACACACCACAAGATAAACAACCAAATTAAAAAATGGGCATAGGATATGAACAGACACGTCACCAAAGAAGACATTCAGATGGCAAACAAAAACATGAAGAAATGTTCAAAATCCCTAGTTCTAAGAGAGATGAAAATCAAAACAACTATGAGATATCATCTCACCCCAGTAAGAACAGCAAAATTTAACAGAACAGCAAGCAACAAATGCTGGCAAGGTTGTGGAGAAACTGGGACCCTTATTCACTGTTGGTGGGAGGGTAAAATGATGCAAGCA
>NW_006399867.1:6860315-6877800 GCF_000299155.1 Elephantulus edwardii | reverse complement strand
AATGGCTAGAGAAGCTGTGGTATATTCACACAATGGAATACTATGCTGCATTGAAAAACAAGGAACTCATGCAATATTATACAAAATGGATGACCGTGGAGGACGTTATGCTGAGTGAAATATCTTGGTCACAAAAGGACAAATACTGCATGGTGCCACTGTTGTAAAACAGAACTGACATTGGGATTGAGGGAAGACAGAAAAGGAGGAGATGAATGATGTATACTGCATTGAAACAGACGAGGGAGAGAACTGTTTAAGAGGGATATATGATTAGGTATTATTGTCATGATAGGAGTCCAAATGAAAGCTGCATAGTGGAGTGGACTTGGGGGGAGGAATTGTATAATAATGGAATAATTTTTCTTTTACTTTTCAAAGAGAAGCATGAACTGGGGGGAGGGGTGGGCAGGGAGAATAGTGCAACAATGAATGAATGGAAATCCAAAGTCTCTGTAAACTTTCATTAAGATTAATAATAAAAAAGGAAAAAACCCCACAAATCCCTAATAAACAACATGCCTCTAGAAACTCTATGAACGCAGAGAAACGACAATAGTTATAGAACAGGTTCAGGTTTTTGTTCAGGGTCACTATGAGTCATGCTCGATTTGATGGCTCTTAACAACAACAGTAACAATCTATATTAGTACACCTGGATGACAGCTGTTTCAGAGCAAGGAGGAGAAGGCAGGGAGTTTAGGTCAATGTGGGTGAATCATCTAGAACAGAAGTAGAAAGAAGATTGACCCAACATCAAGAATATAGTCAAGGTCACTGATCAGTCTGTCAAGAAATTGGAATAAGAGAGAATTTTCCTGTGTATATTTCACAAATAAGAATTTTGTGGCTTTGACAGAAAGAGGCAGCAAGGTGTGAAGCAAACTTTATTTATTTTTTAAAAAAAGGTAACACAAAGGCCAGTGATGATCTGCAAACATGTTCTGGTTGTCTTCCTTAGTGCTGTGGGTTTGTTGTGTAATTTCCAAACAGGCAATCAGAAGTAACTTCTGGATTCTTGTGAAAAGTAGAGAATCAGGCCATTTCCTGTAAGTCAAGCTGCATGCATGAGCCTGTTTTCCTGCATAGAAAGGATTGGTTGCACGGAGGATGATTATCACTTTAAAAAAATATTTTAATTGTGTTTTTAATGAACATTTACAGATTATATTTTCATTCATTCATTGTGGCACATTTCACCCCCTCGCCCTCTGCTTCCCTTCTCCCATTTCACTTTTTTTTTTAAAAAAAAACAATAATATATTCATTTATTATTACATAAGTACTTATTCCCCTCCCCCACACACACACCACCAGCATCCAATGATATATCTCTTATTCTCGGTGAAGCAACCCAAGTGCCCATCAACAAAGGAATAGATAGAAAAACTAGGGTATATTTATACAATGGAATACTACATAGCACCGAAAAACAAAGAACTTGTAAAATATTTCACAACCTGGATGACCCTGGAGCACGTTATGTGGAATGAAATATCTCAGTCACAAAAGGACAAATACTGAATAGCACCTTTCTTATAAAGCATGTCTGACACTGGGGGTAGGGAGGAGAATAGGATAAGAGTGGATAGATGATGGTTATTGCATTGGAACGGATAAAAGAAAGAACTGTCTAAAATGACTATCACTCTTAAGAGCCTTAGCCCTGAAGGCATTGGAGATTATAACTCATCTAGTCATCTAGTGAGGCACAACCCAGAAACAGATGATGCTGTTGGAACCAGTGGGTCTAGATTCTAAAGCACATCCCAAGTGATTGATTCCATTGGGAATCCATTGGGGAGCCACTTCTCGAAGGCATTTAAATCTACAGGTCATTTCAGGAACACACTTGAACCAATATCCGTTTGAAAGCAGCTCTCACCATTCCTATTTGTCCTTTAATACAGAGCGTTGGCAAGAGCTTTCCTCATTTTTCCTTCTCCCCTTTTCCAGAATCATCACTTATCTTTACTGGCAGATCACCGAGGGAAGGAAGATCATGATCAGACTACTCCATGAACAGATTGTTAACGTAAGTCCGCTTGGTACCCTCCATCCTTCCTCCTTTTAAAATATTTTCTAACAGACATTTCCAAACATCCTCCAAAGCCGAGAGAACAGTACAATGACCTCCCATATCTCAACCATCTCGTCTCAACATTTTTATGATCTTATTCAGCCTATCTGTTTTGTTGTACCAAGGGTCATTATGATGTCACAATGACCCTAGATACACATGGACAGTCTCCTCCTGGGTCATTTACTGTCTCTGAAAACCTGCTGGAGGGTCAAGTATGGGTCTGTTCTGACTCAACAGTACACAACAACAAGGGTCATTGTACGTCAGAGCCAAACTGTATGAAACCTACCAACACAACAGTATTTCATCTACTTCCAGAAAAATCCAGGCATTGAAATCTCTGTGGATAAAAGTTCTACTCAGACACATATGTCATTGTCATGAATTGGAATCCATCAGATAACACTAGTTTAGTGTTAGTTAGTTAGTTAGCTAGTTAGTTCATCTACACGGCCATTTACCTGAAAAATCTCTAGATTCTTTTTAAAGCAAAACCTGGTTTGTATCGTTTTCAGAAGTTAAAACTTCCCCTGTTGGGGCTGCAGTGATGGGAGGGAGCACAGTGGAGGCGACCCCACCACCAGGCACCACATAGCCCATGCTGACCACCTGGCTCCCAGGCTTGGGCTGTCACTGCCAATGTCATGAGTAACAGCACAGTGCCCAATGCCCCCCAGGCCAACAGTGATTCCATGGTGGGCTAAGTGTTGGGACCTTTCTTCCTCAAACCCCTGGTCGGGGGGTTGATGGCTGTGGTAATGTATATACAGAAGAAAAAGCAGGTGGCCCGGCTTTGACACCACCTGCTCCCCAAGTACAGCTACGAGCCTGCTGAGGAGCTGCACGAGGCTGAGCAGGAGCTGCTCTCTGATGTGGGAGACCCCATGGTGGTAGGTACATGGCTGGCAGAGTGGCTACCAGCACAAGTGGATGCCCTTGCTGGACGTCAAGACATGAACAGACAGACCCATTGGCTTCATCTCCTAAGCCTTGGGTTCCAGAGGATCACAGACTGCTGCTTCTCTTCTCCTCCCCTCCTCGTGCCCACCCAACTTCTGCTGGGCACTAATGGCATCCACTTCCGTAAATAGCTTGCCTCCAGAAACCCTATGAACCTGAAGAAAGGATGAAAGTCACGCATGCAAGCGTCGAGGACTTTCGTTCGCCTACGACTCAATGGCACTTAACCACAGAGAGAGAGAGACCAGTTGGCTTTGTGGACAGAAAGTGATGCTACCAAGCCAACGGTGGTGACTCTAATCCATAGCCCTAAGGCCTGATTTAAATTGTTGTCGGTCAAACATTCTTCTAGGTCGTGAGGACTTTCGTTTGCCTACGACTGAACGACACTTAACAACAGAGAGAGAGACCAGTTGGCTTTGTGGACAGAAAGTGATGCTACCAAGCCAAAGGTGGTGACTATAATCCATAGCCCTAAGGCCTGTTTTAAATTGTTGTCGGTCAAACATTCTTCTAGGTCAAACATTCTTCTAGGTCGCATAGCCCTGGTGTGTCTATTTGCTGTACAGAGATAACTTGTGGTCACTGTGAAGTTGAACACTGTGACACTGATGTGTCAAATGCGAGAATGGTTACCCATGGTGGGCAGTGTTTGGTGGAGCTCCCGGGTTAAAACAAGCTTGGAAGCAGGAGTGGCATCCATTTCCATAATAGCTTGCCCCCGAAAACCCTATGAACCTGGAGAAAGGACGAAAGTCATACAAGTGTTGAGGACTTTCATTCACAGAGTCACTGCAAGTCGTCTATGACTCAACAGCACTTACAACAACAACACAACCCATTTTCTAAGCCCATGCATAACTGGAAGTTCCTACCTTCAGCCCTTTCTGAGCTCTGATCTGATCTGATAACTCACCCTCAAGTGCTGACAGGTTTTCCCTCAAGGCAAAGGTGACTGGGAGGGCTTGGCCCTTTTATGTAGTTCTTGGAGTCTGAGCGATGCAAAGGGTTACTGCACTAGGCAGGCTGCAGTTGTTATGGAGGGCCAAAGACCTAGCAAACTACTTAAAAAAAAAAAAAAAAAAACACCAAACCAAACCAAGCCCAACCTTATTAGAAGCACACAGGAGGTAGCCAAGTCAGAATTGACTGGTGACTTTTCTAGACTTCCCCAACTTGGCTTTGGCAATAGATTCCCAAGAGGGCTCTGGAGTGACTTTCATGGTGACAAAGAACCTGATGTATAGAATTCAGGATATATATTTTGTAAATAAAATGTTTTGTGGCTAAAAAGAAAGAAAAGAAGTTAAAACTTCTATATGAATCTCTTAAAAGAAAAATATTCTTTTTTTTTAAAAAATACTCTTTTAAAAAAAATTTTTTACTGTTATAATTTTGTTCACCCCCTCACCTTTTCTTTCACCTCCCCAACCAACCCCACAATTCACCCTTGATCCAGATTATTGTCATACATATAAAGCTTAATCATATATTTGGGGACATAGGACCTTTGATGGTACCAGAAGTAATTAGACTCCTGAACAAGTACCCACTCTTCCCCTGTACCCCTTCCCAGCTGTTGATCTGAATGAGTGAACTTCATTTCAGAGTCTGAGCTGTGGTTCTGTTCCATTAGCCCAGCTAACTCGCATAAAACATTTGCAAACTCAGGCAGACTGTACGCTTTGTCTTTGTCAGAAGGCACGCAGGCTGGCCTGGGTGTCACCAGGTGCGAGGCTCCTGGAGCACAGAGCAAGAAGGAGCAAACAGAAAACTATTTGCCCTTGGACTACAGTCAATAGTGTGTAACTTGCTTCCAGAAACAGCTTAGAAAGGCTACTATTCAAACAAGGGCGCTCTGGTGGCATAGACACTAGGGACTTTCATTGCTCTGACAGTTCAAATCCACCAGGTGCTCTGTGGGAGAAAGATGGACAATAATATATTCCTGTGTGATTTACAGTGTACAAAATCCCACTGGATTATTTGAAGAGGAAAGAGATCTCGAATAAGCAAGGCACTTCTGAAAAACAAGAATGAAGTGGGAGGCATAGCACCCTCTGATTTTAAAAACTGCAATGCAGCTATAATAACCAAAACAGAGAAGTACCGGTACAATGACAGGTACATAGACCAATGTAATAGAATCTAGAACCCAGAAATTAATTCATGTGTCTATCTATGGTCAACTGATATTCGACAAGGAAACAAAACCTATCAAATGGGGAAATGACAACCTCTTCAATAAATGGTGCTGGCAAAACTGAACTACTACCTACAAAAAGTTGAAGCAGGATGCACGCCTCTCAGCATACACAAAAATCAACTCAAAGTGGATCAGAGACCCAGGGATAAAGCTCAAAACAATAAAGATAATAATAAGAGACAAAGTTAGACCAAGCTTAAAAGGTCTAGCTCATGGTATAAAAAGGCTGACAGATACAGCCAGAAATACAAAACCAGGAGAGGATAAAATTGATGATTGGGACCTCTAAAGATTAAATCTCTGTGCTCATCAAAAAAGTTTTCCAACAGAGTGAAAGAAAACCTCCTGACTGGGAAAAACACATTTGGCAATACCATTTCAGACAAGAGTCTCATGTCAAAAGTTTACAGAATCCTACAGGGCCTCCACAAGAAAAAGACTGATAACCTGATTGAAAAATGGTCAAAAGACTTGGGAAGACTTTTCACAGAGGAAGATACTCAGATGGCTAACAGATACATGAAGAAATGCTCAGAATTCCTGGCAATAAGAGAGATGCAAATCAAAACCACAATGAGATACCATCTCACTTTAGTAGCAGTGGCAAAGTTTAACAGGACAGCAAGTAATACATGTTAAAGAGGATGTGGTGAGAAAGGAACTCTTACACATTGTTGCTGGGATTGTAAAATGGTCCAACCACTCTAGAAGACAATTTGAAATCTCCTCAAAAAACATAACATAAAAATTCCACATGACCCAGCTATTACACTGCTTGGAATATATACCCTGAAAAAATGAGAACTGAGACACAAATGGAGATCTGTATACAAATGTTCATAGCAGCCTTATTCACCATCACAAGAACATGAAAACAGCCCAAATGTCCAACTAAAGTCTAATGGATTGAGAAATTATGGTACATTCACATGATGGAATATTATACAGCACACAGGAGCAATGATTTTCAAAATCACTACCTAACTTGGGAGGAACTGGAAAACATGCTAAGAGAACTAACTCAATCTCTTAAGGACAAATATCATATAAGACCATTATTGTAGAAATAGATAACTAATAAAATGTGTATGAGGATCCAAGGTGGGGTGTTAGGAGCTGAGAGGTGAGGATGGGCAGAGGGTAAGTCATAGGTTCGCACAATTTGATGGGTAGAGGGAGGCGTAGGTAAAGGAAATGGGCAAGATCTGGTGTGAAAACAATGTGTACTTTGTAAGCAAACAAATTGTTGTTGTTGTTAAGTGCCATTGAGTAGAGCATGACTCAGATCAATCCTATGAACAAAAGACCTGAATCCTGTTCTATAACTATCCTCATTTCTCTACGTAAATAAAATTTCCAGAGGTATGTTGTTTAGCAAGCGGATGCCACTCTTGCTTCCAAGCCTGTCTCAATCTGGGAGCGCCAACAAACATTGTTCACGATGGGTAACCATGGTAACCATTATGGCATTTGACCCACTAGTGGCACAGTGTTCAGCATCACAGCAACCTCAAGTTACTTAAGTCCAGTAAATAGACAGACCAGTGCTGTACCACTTAGGAGAATGTTTATCCCAAACACAATTAACACCAGGCCTGAGGGCCGCAGGCCCAAGGGCCCAACAGTCGTTTAAATACAAAGCCCACCCACCAGGTCCTGTTTGACTTTAGACAAGAGGCTTTCAGCCCCACAGCTCACTGTTAGCTAAACCTGACAAATCCAATCAGCTCACAAACAATTTTGGTGGATTCGAGCCCTGTACCTCCGGGATTGCAGTGCAGCTTCTTGCCACTAGGCCACCAGAGCTCCCTTAGCAATGTATTTTTAAAATACAATTATCTGCTTCTTATTTCACATTTATGTTTTATAGTAGCAATCATATACATTTAATTAGTATACATATTTGATATTATTATCTTAGTTTTATGTCTAAATGTTCATAATGCTTGTATTTTTAAACTTTTAATCATATTTGAGCAGTATCTAGTATGCTAATGAGGATTAGCAATCTTGTCACTAATTTTTCATAAACATTTCTCAAATAAAAATATATCTTACCTGTAAAAAACAAAAAAACCCACACACCCACAAACGATTCTGAAAGAAAGAAAAACAACCAAACAGTCCACACCCAACCTTCACCAAAACGAGAGAGCCCGCCTTCCTGAATCTAACCTCATCACAAGCATAAAATAAAAATTTTATTAAATAAAACAAAGCTAAAGATCAAGAAGAAGAAAATAACCCCAAAACCCACTGGAGGGTCAGCCATGAGTTGGTTCTGACTCGATGGCAACAGGTAGTGATGAATAATTCACACACATACCAGGGAGTTGCTTTAGAGCAGTACTACAGTGGAATTGTATTCCACTATTACAGAGGAATGCTGTAGATCTCTTAGCTCTGCAGATAATTGCTTTCACTGACAGCAGACATGGCAGCAGTGTCCACCTACTTTGTAGGACTCAGTGGTGAGGTTCTGCTAAATTGGCTCCAACTCACAGCACCCATGTGTACAACAGAATGAAAACCTGCCCCGCAGCGTATCACAACCTCCACTATGGTTAAGACCGTATCAGACCCTATTGTTGCTGTTGTTGTTAATGTGTACTGTAGAGCTGGAACTGACCCATAGTTGATCTTCTGGTGGATTTTCAGAGGCACTTAATCACACAGGAGGAGTTTGCCCAACCTCCTCCTGCGGAATACATGGTGGCCTCGAACCCCAAGCCTTCAGGATTGCAGTGCAGCTTCTTGACACTAGACCACCTAGCCACTTAAAAATCTCCTTCCATCAGCTGTTCTTCCAACCCATACCCTGCTTATCATCTGTGTTTTTGTTTTGTGTTGATCTGTTTCTTGGCAGGAAGGTAAAGATAAAATGTTTCTGATTGAAAAGCTGATCAGGCTCCAGGAAGCAGAGAAGGAGAAGAGAGCAAGGCCCAGCTTACTAACCTTGGAACAGAGAGACATGGAGGTGAGCCCTGGGACCCAGACACCCCTTCTCCTGACCCACGATTCCTTGCTATCAGGGGCATGTAAGGAGACTTCACTTTAAATTCTCAAACATTTCTGTTATTTCCACACACACAAAACACACACACACACACTAAAACAATATCACTCATGTAACATTTTGTGAATGGCACATGCTTTTTATACTCTCCAGTAATACAGGTGGATCCTTTGAATTACACATAGTTCACTCTAGATGCTCCACGGGAGAAAGATGGTCAGTCTTCTACTGTGCAATTTACTGCCTCTGTTGGTTCTGACTCAACAGTACACACAACAACAGCAGGAATACAGGAGGGAGTGCTGGTAGCCCAGAGGGTAGAGTTATGCTCCAACCCAAAGGCACACAGTTTGAATCCACTAGCTGCTCTGCAGGAGAAAGGCAGGCGGTCTCCGTGTCATTTATAGCCTCTAAAAACCTGCTGGAGGCTCAGGAATAAGTCATCACTGACTCATAATGGGCAATGAGACAGACAGTGAGTGATAGAGGCTGTCCATCCCACTGAGACAAAATCAACTAACAGCCAACCCATTGCTATCTAGTCAGTTCTGACTCATAACAACCCGCCATCAAGGTTCTGAAGCTATAAATCTTAATGGGAGGGGACTGTCCATCTTTCTCCCATGGAGCACCTGGTGGATTTGAACAGATGACCTTTCAGTTGGCAGTACACCATCAGAAGGGTTTCCCTCTGAGCTGAATACACTGTAACCTTCAGAATATTCTTCTGGACCTTTACTTTCTGGCATCTGACAACATATGAATCTGCTAACACACTTATTTCTTACAAAAGTGGGCTTGTCTATTACAAATACTGTCGTAACTGTGTTTCCCTTCTTACTCATAAATCTTGGATATTTGAATTATTTGTCATTTTGTGTTGGGTTTGTTGTATTGGGGTGTTTTTTTTCACTACTAAGAAGAATCAAATTTTTTTCCTACAGTAATTTTGCATATTTCTGCCACAGGACAGACACATGGTAATTTTAATAGATATATCACATGCTTAAATATATTTTATCAATTTATATTTCTAACAAAAAGACATAAAAGACCTGGTGATATAGACATTAAAGAACACAGCTGCTTACCAAAAGATTGGTGGTTACTTCCCACATCTCAGGGAGGCGCTGATGGCCTAGTGGTAGGGAGCTGTGCTCTCAACCCAAAAGCAGCCAGTTCGAATCCACCAGCTGCGCTATGGAAGAATGATGGGCAATTGTCTTCTGTGCATTTACAGCCCCTGGAAATCTGCTGGAGGATCAACTGAGTCAGTTCTAACTTGATGGCACATAACAGCAATAAAACACTTTATGGGAAATTCAACTCACTAATTGTGTCTCTAAACATCTACAGTTCTGGAAACCCTTTCTGCTTTGTCCTATTCTACAGGGTCAGTATGAGTTGGAATCAACCTGATGGCAGTTTGAACTGCATAGCTCTGGGATTGCAGTGCAGCTTCCTGCCACTAGGCCACCAGAGCTCCCTAAAAAAGAATTTTATTTTTTTAAAAAAAGAAAATATTATGTGCCATAGAGAAGCTGTGGTATATTCACACAGTGCAGCACTGAAAAATGAGGAAATCATGAAATATTATACAAAATGGGTGACCCTGGAGGACATTATGCTGAGTGAAATATCTCAGATGCAAAAGGACAAATATTTTATAGGTCCACTGTTGTAAAAGGGGACTGACATCGGGGTTGAGGGAAGACAGAGAAGGAGATGAATGATGTATACTGCATTGAAACAGATGAGGAAGAGAACTGTTTAAAAGGGATATATGATTGGGTATTATTGTCATGACAGGAGTCCAGAACGAAGCCTGCAGAGTGGAATGGACTTTGGGGGAGGGATTGCATAACAATGAAAGAGTTTTACTTTTTGAGGAGAAGAGTGAATTGGCGGGGTAGGGAGAAAAGTGCAACAAGGAATGGCTGGAAACCTTAAGTCTCTCTAAACTTTGATTAAAATGAATTTTAAAAAAATAAAATACTATGTCCCATCTCATTGCCTCTGACTCATAGTGAGCCTATGTACATTAACAATGAGCCCTGTGCTATTCTGAGCCAATCTCCTCATCTCTAACAGACCTAGTCCCACTCCTCCAGTCACTGAGTCAATCCAACTCATCCCGGGTCTTCCTCTTTTGCTCTGTCCCTTTCAAGCATGATGTTCCTCTCTCAGGACTGGTCTCTCTTGGCCACATGACCAAAGTATGTGAGTTGGAGTTTCAAAATCCTTTCCTCCAGGGAACAGCTTGGTTTCACCCTCTCCAGGACAGATCTGTTTCTTCTGGCAGTCCATGATGTGTTCAACAGTTTTCTCCAGCACAACTTAAAGGCATTGATCTTTCTTCTATCATCTTTAGTTACTGTCCAGCTCTTTGATGCATATCAACTAATTGTGAAGACCATGGATTAGGTGCACCTTAGTCTCCAGACTGACATCATTTCACCTTAGTACTCTAGAGAGGTCCCTGACACCAGGCTTTCCCAATGCAATTCATCCTTTCATTTCCTGACTGCCTGTGCCAAGAGTGTTGATTGTGAAACCAAGCAAGCTGAAATTATCAACAATCTCAATCTCTTCTCCGTCCATGATGAAGCTGCCAATTGGCCCAGGGGTGAGAACCTTTACTTTCTTGCTGTTGAGCTTCAGTCTATATTGAAGACTACAGTCCATGACCTTCTGCAACAAATGCCTCATGCTATCTTCAGTTTCAGCAAGCAAGGTTGTGTCATCTGCATAATGCAAATTGTTGATGAGTCTTCCACTCTGTGCTATGTAGATGACACAACTTGCTGAAAGTGAGGAGGACTTGAAGCACTTGTTGGAGATCAAGGAATGCAGCCTTTGGTATGGATTGCATCTCAGTGTCAAGAAAACCAAGATTCTTACCGCTGGACTGATAGGCAACTTCATGATGGATGAGCAGAAGGTTGAAACTGTTAAGAGCTTCATCTTGCTTGGATCCCCAGTTGGATCTCTTAGTCCTACTAGCAGTCAAGAAATAAGGAGATGCATTGCACTGGGGAAAATCTGCATGTTTTCTTCTTTTTCAGCAACAAAGCTCTCTGCATATGGAAGAGAAACCTTCTTCTTCTGGTGAGTAACAACCTGGCATTAAATAAGCCACTAATTTATTCAGGTGAGTACGCCATCAGAGTGTTTAGATAGAGAGGCCCATGTAACTGGTCACTTTTTCAATAAGAAAACCCACCTTAAGTTGCTTTAAACAAAAAGATAAGAACAACTGTTGTATTAAGTATGGCTAGAAGTGGGGGCTGACATATGTCAGTCAGCAGGCCCGGTCTTCTGTCTGTCTGTGAGGGTGTTACATATGCTCTTTTTAGATAGCTTTATCAGTTTCATATATTTTAGTTTGACATCTACTGGGAAAGAGTAGAGATTCTGAATTCTCATCTCATTAGGTCTGATGGGGTGATGTAGCCTCCCATGACCCAGTTTCTGTGGCCACGGAGATGTGATGATTTCATTGGCCCAATCTGAGTCTCAGCTTCATCTTTGGTACAGGTGATATGGCCATATGAGATTGCACAGACTAGAGTTGGGATAGAGGGAACTTGGCAAGGAAAACTTGGGTCTAGTGACAAAAGATAAAAAAGCATTAGTTTAAATTTTGAGAATGTTAGGCAGGTATGAAATTATTTGCCACATGTTGTAATCATGTTTTGAATTTATTTCAATATGCAGTATTTGAAAAATGTCAATACATAAAGGAAAGGAAGTGAGTATAACTAAGTCAATATATTTTTAAATCAATTTTTATAATTTAGAAGACATTGCATTTTAATATGTTACTATTAAAATTGTGTCCTTGTAAAAAAAAAAAAAAGAAAAAGCAGAGGAAAAAAAGAAACAAACTGAACCCTCTTGGTTTTTTGGGGGTTTTTTTTTGGCATGGTACTTACTGAAGACGTCCAGAGTCAAATCAAGGGAGATTCAGTTGAAGGAGATTAAATTAAAAAAAAAAAAACAACCAAAAACAAGTGGGGCAAGGAAGGTCCACAGAGCTGTGGGATCTTAAAGGCCAGCTTGGACCCCTGTTGTAGAAATGAGGCGGTGGGTGTGTGTCTGCTAATTTCTCCCTCTGTCACACCCAGACCTGCGATACAGGAGAACCACTCAAGAAGAGAACCCAGAGGCCTGATGACTGACGCAGGAGCCAGAGGCTGTACAAACGGAGCATCCCTTGCACGACACCCAGGCCTTTAGGAGCCTTGCAGAAGGCGGACTAGAAGAGTCTACCCAGCAGTGAAAACCAAAGACAGTGTGAACATGAAAGTGAAACCAGACATTCTCTGCTGGTTTTGACTCCTCCGTGATCAACGAGTTGCTGATTTTCCAAGATAAAAACATTTTGCATTTTTCAATACAGACTATAATAATATCTAAATGAACTCACAAATATCTGGGAAGAATGCTGTATTTTACATAAAATTCAAGAAATATGCATCTGTTCTGTTCATCCTTGAAAATATCTTTTCCCAGATCTCAAGTCAGGGCTGTGTTACTTTGTGTTCCTGGCAAAGCCCTTTGCTTCCTGGTAAAGGTTGGGAAACTGGTACAAAGTGGACCGGCCTGAATAAAAATACAGTCCTCAGTCAGGATGGGAAGCTTCTGGATTGTTGTGGGACTGGTGCTTGCGTGTGACTCTGAAGTCAAAGTGTTCTCATGTCACCCAAAGGTGAGGTATAACTAGAGGTGTTAGACGATATATTTAGAGTTGCCTGTAGCACTGATACCTCAAAGGTTGACAGTTCAAACCCAGTCACTGCTCCTCAGGAGAAAGATGGGCAGTCTGCTCCTGTTAAGCATCAGAAACCCGGTGAGACTGTTCTGCTTTGTTCCACCGGTTCGCTATCTATTGGAATAAACTTGACAGCAATGGATTTGCTTTGGGTTCTTGCAAACAAATACATGGATCCTTAAAGAAGGGACAGAAGAGAGTCTGCCTCTCCTTCGAGTTTCCTATATGACCAGCAAAGTCTTAGGGTGAACCAAACTTCCTAAAATCAGTGGCCATGTGTGGACTCTCTATCTGCATATATGCAGATATGTGAATATCTTGATGTATTACATAGCATTTTAAAAAACTTGGCAAATGAGGCTTGCAACTAGACTTAAAACAGAAAGAGTTCTCGTATAAGGAATGCCTGTCAGGGAACACAATTGGAACTACATCTAGAAAATTATTAAAATACATTAGGGAGCTCTGGTGGCCTCATGGCAAGAAGCTGCACTGCAATCCCAGAGCTATGAGGTTTGAATCCACCAGATGCTCTGCTGGAGGAGGAGGGGCGATCCCCTCCTGTATCAGTCAGATCCGATTTGACGGTACACGCACACACACACACACACACACAAAAATTAAATACATCTGAACACTTGCACGCATCTACTATTCAGTCACCGCTGCAATTCACTTCGCAGATGCAATCAACCGATTTAGGTGTCATCTTTCCTAGTAGTTTCAAATGTGAACAATTAGAAATTACTTTCTTTTGCTCATTCATTCATTCAACAAACATGTGCCAACAGATGGCGAACAAGACAGTTACCCAAGTCAGAGAAAGTCTGCCCTCATGGTGCTTGCAGTATAAGCCTCAGTGATTAACCACTAATTACAATTTTTGTGCAGGTAAAGTATGGGGACTGCTGGAGACATAGAGGGTCAGGGAAGGTAGTCTTATGGAAGAGATGTTTGAATTGAGGTTCCTTGCTGTTGTTAAGTGTCACTAACTACAACTCATAGTGACCCTATGAACAAAAGAGCAGAACCTTGTCCTGATGTTATGTGCTGTCGAGTTGCTAGCGACTCATAGCAACCCTATGTAAAACAGCTCCGAAGCCTGCCCTATCTTGTAGCAATTTCTTTTTTCCTATAATTATATTTTATTAATTTTCATAAACATTTACAGAGATTTTAGGCTTTCACTCATTCATTGTTGCACTATTCTCTCTACCCTCCTCCCAGTTTGTTCTTGTCCAAATGCCACAGTGCTTGTCAAAGCCAGTTCTGATTAATCTTCTTTGTCAGTGTGTCCTTTGCCATTCCCTATCATTCCTCCCTGAGAGAGACTTCACCCTGAGTCATAAGGAAAAGGGGATGGCGTATTCTCTTAGCTACTTCCTGCTGAAAAGGGACGCTGTGGGTTTCAGGGTGAAGATCTTCTCTCACTACTCTAAAGGGCCCCTTTGGCAGTAGGAAACACATAGACTATTATGGAGATTGATTTTGGAATTTAGTGCACTCTTGTTGATTGTGCTTGGCTGTACATGTTCATATCCTTGAAGATGTATCATGGGGGTGTTGCAACCTAGAAGACACAAATTTAACTAACAAGTTATAAGTACATGAGTCAAAAGTTATGGAAAAGTAAAAGAAAAGATTCTTTCATTGTTTTACAAACCCTCCCCCAGGTCCCCTCTACCATGTAGCCCTCGCTCTAGTCTCCTGTGATGACAGAAATACCCAGTTATATCTCTCTTTTAGACGGTTCTCTCCCTCCTCTGTTTCAGTGCAGTATACATTATTGAACCCATCTTACTCAGTCTCTCCCCAACCCCAAGGACAGTCCCATTCTACAACAGTGGCATCATGTAATATTTGTCCTTTTGTGACTGGGATATTTCACTCAGCATAATGTTCTCCAGAGTCAACCATTTTGAATAATATTGCATGAGTTCCTTGTTTTTTAATGCAGCATAGTATTCCATTGTGCGAATATACCACAGCTTCTCTAGCCATTCGTTTGTTGATGGATCTTGTAGCAATTTCATTGTCTCTAACACACCTACCCTGATTACCTCAATCACTAAGTCAATCCATCTCATCCAGGGTCTTCCTCTCCTGCGCTGTCCCTCCACCCTCCCAAGCATGGTGTCCCTCCCCAAGGACTGGTCCCTCCTGGCAACACTCAAAGTATGTCAGAGGAAGGAAGCTTCAAAAATCATGTCTCCAAGGAGCAGCCTGGTTTCACCCTCTCCAGGATGGACTTGTTTGTTCTCTTAGCAGTCCAGGGAGTGTTCGATACTAAGAACACTAAGGCTATACTGGTTGACAGCTGGTGAGCTAGGAGTTAGAGCAGTTCTTCCCAAACTTAGTAAATAGATGTACGAGTGGTGAGCTCACAAATACCGTATTGGAATCTTCAGGGGCATCCCCAGCCTCTTACACTCACATTAGTTCAGTATGAGAGTAACGTGTGTTACAATAATAACAACTTTCTAATATTGAGAGGTGGGTAAACATTATAGTTTTGGGCTTTTATAAATTATTACTTGAGTGAAAGTTTGTAAAGTATACTGCTTTTCTTTTTTTATATTTTTTTGCATATTGCTTTTCAATTCAACCATTCATAAACATTTTTTCATAACATTCATTTCAGTATGCACAATGGAACAGTACTTCCCTCACTTCTTCCTTGTAATTCTCATCTCCATTAGTCTTTCCAGCCTACCCCTTTCTGCCCTTGGGGCTTTAATGGTGGGCAAATGCTGTTCTTTTCACCTTGTTGTTGTTGAGTCCGCAATGACTTCTAGGGACCCTCTGAACAAGGGCTCTAGACCTAGCCCTCTGCACCATCTTCCTCATCTCTGATATGCTCGATCTCACAAAGGCAAGTCTGCTTGTTGAGGGTCATTCCAAGGAGTATGTGCCTCCCTGGTGCTATTGGGGTGCCTTAATAGGCCAGTCTATTGTGTGGCTCAAAGCTATTGGGGTTAGCGTGACTCCAGGTTTGGGAAGTTATATAGGCTATGTAGGGAACTCTGGTGGTCTAGTGGTCAGGCACTGTGCTGCAATCCTGAAGGCAGGTGGTTCAAATCTACCATCTGCGCTGTGCTGCAATCCTGAAGGCAGACGACTCGAATCTACCATCTGCCCCTCAGGAGAAAGACAGGCAATCTCCTCCCATGTGATTAAACTGCCTCTGAAAACTTGGTGAGGGGTCAGCTACGGGTCGGTTTCGACTTGACAGTACTGAACAATAACAAAGTCTCAGGACTCCAGCAATCTGGACCAGCCCAGGAAGCCTGACCTTTTTCATGTCTTTGAATTTTTACCCCATGTTTTTCTCCCATTCTCTCCAGGATCTTCTGCTGGATCCTTCTAGGGTGGTCAGCGGCAGTAGATAGGCAGTATCTGTGTCTTCTGGCCTCAGGGCTCTGAAGTTGAGGTCTGCGTGGTCCGGTATTCCTGTGCATTGATTGTTTCATTACATCTCTGTGCTTCTTCCCTCTTCTTTGCTCCCAACAGAGAAAGACCGTTACTCCTTGAACAAAAGTTAAGACCCTGGTTGCCACTCAGCAAAGCAGCATGTCCAACCTCATCTTTGTGGACTCTGTCATGCCCACTTACCTTGATGTTTCCCAAAGCTCTGGTCCCGAGGCTCCTGAACCAGCAACCCGATCCCTCAAGGGGCCCCTTAGCTTATGTAAGCTTATGAAGGATTGCTCCCTCCTGACTGTAGGGGTGAGTGTGTGTGTGTTTACTGCAAATACTAATATGAATGTAGAAATAGCATCTAAACCCTGCCCGAGTGTAGTCCTTTACTTGAATCCCTATCTGTTCTTCTGTTCATCAGCCTGTGTACCTACTGTTGACTCCTGTCTCTTCCCTTCCTTTTGTTATTATATTGATTAGTCCCTTATTGTACATTGTCTTACCCTTCACCTATCTTAATTAGTAGTTATTAACTATTTATTATTAAATATTTACTCTCTTCTCGTCCCTAATAACCATCCAAGAATGAGTCAGCCTTTCTTTAGCTTGTCATTACATTGTTGTTATGGTCTGTCAAGTCACCTGCCACTCATAATGACCCTATCTATGTACAGCAGCTCTGAGACCCGCCCTGCCCTGAGACAGTCTCAGGAACTCCGACACACCTACCCCAATTGCTCCAGTTACATTATCAATTCATTTCATCCAGGGTCTGTCTCTCCCGCACTGTCCCTCCACCTTTTTGAGCTTGATGTCCTTTTCCAACGATTGGTCCCACCTGGCCACGTGCCCAAAGTATGTCAGATGGTGCTTCAAAATCCTTGCCTCAGAGCACCCACTTACCCACCGAGTCTGACCACTGCAGTTCTCTCCTCGTGCCCACAGGCACCTGCCTGTGACCTCCCAGGGGTGCTCTGGCCCTGCCTCCCACCACTCTAGCCTTCCTCAGGCTGCACCAAAGATTCCATC